>NC_068309.1:6300659-6548159 GCF_025860055.1 Xyrauchen texanus | reverse complement strand
CCCAGTTCCCAATGCGCTCTAAGTCCTCGTAGTGGCGTAGTAACTCGCCTCAATTCGGTTGGCTGAGGATGAATCTCAGTTGCCTCCACGCATCTTATCACGTGACTTGCTGAGCGCATTAGCGTGGAGACATAGCATGTGTGGAGGCATCACGCTATTCTCCGTGATCCACGCACAACTCACCACGTGCCCCACCGAAAGTGAAAAACACATTATAGCGACCACGAGGAGGTTAACCCATGTGACTCTACCCTCCCTAGCAACAGGGCCAATTTGGTTGCTTAGGACACCTGGCTGGAGTCACTCAGCACACCCTGGATTCTAACTCGCGACTCCAGGGATGGTAGTCAGCGTCAATACTCGCTAAGCTACCCAGGCCCCCCAATTATTGCTATTTTTCTAAATAACCGAGGCAAGTAAATGTTTTGCAGTAATCAATATTATGCCACAAATGCTGTCGATTGAGCTTAATTTATATTAAGAACCCGGAATATTCCTTTAAAGGTAAGATCGTTTACAATTACTTCACATAACATGAAAACAGTACAAAAGCTTGCACATTTCACCTCATATATGTCTTATGTTTACCTTTACATTTGGTTTGAGTGACCTAGCATGCATAAGATACTACTGTCTAGTGCTGTTCACCATAATAAACTATCCTGGAATGTACTAAAACTTACAATAATTTAGTCCAGAGTTTCAGAAGAAGGCTGACCACTTGATAAAAAAATAAAATAAAAAAAACAAGTCTATAAAAAAGTCCTATACACATCATTGACGATTCCTTTAGTGTCCATTCAGAAATACACACTTGGTTATAAAGACCTATCCGGGTGTAAACACTTTGTCATATGTAGGTTATAGCACCTTTGGCGTTTGAGTCTAGAAAGACTTCGACGTAGGATGTGGGAACGTAACCCTCCTCTTCCTCATTTCTCCGAACACGCGTCCATCCGTCACCTTTGTCTTCCTCTATAACATACAAGAGCTCACCCTCCGTCACTGCGATAGTGCCTTCATTATGACCTACAGATGGATAGAATGCATGAAAAAGAGACGGCATATATTGTTCATGAGTTGTTCTCAATTCTTGGGATGTTTTGTTGTTCACATAAAATGCCTGTGCATCCAATCAAACTCTAAGATGCAGTAAGTAGAGTGTTTGAAATCACCTTTGAACCCTTAAATGGTAGCACCCTACATAGACAGCAAGGCAGAGTTTGAAACAGAGCCAATATTTTGTACTGTAAATGGCACACATGCCTGTATACCTTCAAATGAGTAGAGGGCTTTGCAGGTGCCGATGGTCGATAGAATTTCTTCATCCGCATCGTCAAATTCATCAAACTCCGCGGTTCCGGTTGGGCTTTAGTCTGGACCTCAGAACTCTGCTCATCTGTATAACTGCCATCCGGACTGCTCCATCACACACACACGCACGCACACACACATACACACACGTAGAGAATAACTATAGCAACTGTTTGACGTCTTAGCACGTTCGAGTGGTTATAAACTGAAGAGTATTTGTTTTGCTATACTTGTGAGGGCCTAATTATCAGAAAATGCTCATAAATGATCAACTCTTTTCTAAGAGTATTCAGTAAATTACATTTTACCATGCCGTGTTTGTGTATGTGTATGTGTTTGTGTGTGTACCTCTCTCTATCCTGTGCGCAGTTGTTGTTAGTGGGTGGCGTGCTGTTTTGAGTCTCATATAAAACGCTTGTCCTCTGCTGCAAGTCACTTTTTACTGGCATCCTTCCTTCCACCTCCGCTAACCAGCCCTAGAAAACACACACACACACACACACACACACACACACACACACACACACACACACACACACACACACACACACACACACACACACACACACACACACACACACTTCCACTTAACTGAACTGATCTGCTAATGTGGTCCTGTGCTATATATAGATATGTTGCTTACAAATGACTCTCACCTCAAATTTCTGTGTCTCTGCCTGCAGTTTCTCTATGTTTTGGGCGATCTCTGCTAACCGAGGGTCCACGCTGGTGGGATCCCCCATCTGTGGGTTCTTCACGTACACCTCCTTCATTTTAGTCAAAGCGTCTCTGTGGAGAACAAACATACATGAAAAAATGTTTCCTCCAAAAATCCTATCAAACCCTGCCTAAAGAAACTGGATTCATATGGGATCTTCTATCAAAATTTGGATTATGCTGAAATGACATACTGAAAATATCTTTTAAAGGGGTCATGTCATGAGGAATCACATTTTCCTTGATATTTTGACATATAAGAGACCATTCTACTATAAAAACATACTGTACATTTAGAACTCAAACTTAATTCCCAAAGCAATAAAAGCATTTATTAAAATGCCTCGTTCTTTACTTAAGTGACTTCCCTACATCACTAGGGGTCTCATTAATTCATGACCGTCTCTACAGCGGAAAAATATCAACGCCTACTATAGATCACACCCATGGCCCCGCCCACTGGTGCCCACTGTCTCAGTTCGTAAACAGAGAGAGAGAGAGAGAGACAGACAGGCCTAGTGTGACCAATTAACTATTCCTGAACACCAAAGGGGACCCATCTGGACTATTTGAATGATTGTTATATATAAAAATGCACTATACAGACGTCTTTGACCGCTGTAATGTATCTCGCACTGCTTTTAAAATGCGCGGCATCAAGTTACAACTCTGAAAAGGTGATGCCATTCTCTTTCATTCAGCTGCTGCATCCTGGACATTTAGCTTAGATGGGCTGCATTTTGAGCCCATCTAAGCTATTTTTAATTGCTTGTGTATGTAAACATGCACTAGATGGATGTTTTGAACTATTTAAATGCATTTCCGGTGATGTACGCTTTAGTGCAGGATGATACTTTGTGTGTGTGCATCTTGTTTATCGTGCTTTGGACTATGTGCTTTATTTTTGGCTCATAAAACGTGGATTGCTTGTGAACCAGTCATAATACGATTCAAGCTTTGCAAAGCAACTGTTATTTAAGGATGGGGCAGTTAAAAACATTATTGGACCTGATCACAAAACCGCAAGTAAACAGTTTCATTCATGAATATATGTCATGACTGTTTGATAGTTTATGGTGCTGCTGTGCTTGAGTGAACAGTTAAATATATTCGGATACAATGTGTTGGATGTGTGTTATGTGTAAACCCTGAAATTTTGTTTTATAATGTTGTGGAGCTTTCTATATCTATTGAGTTTGAAATATTGCTGTACATGAGGGGCTGCACAATGTTAGCTAATCATAACAGCGGGTGTTTACGTTGAAGTTTTAAGGAAGCGCTTAGGCCAAAACAGAACAATTTAGACAGAGGGCCAGACACAGGATGGAAAATTATCATATATTACAAAATTATGACTGTTTTGGTGCAAAACTTTACTAACATTATCAGTGGACCTCAAGGAAGATAATAGAATTTTATATATATATATATATATAAATAAATAGAGTATGTCATGACCCCTTCAAATTCCTCTTGATGTCATACAGGGGTATTTAATTGTACTGGTAGGCCCGCAGATCTCCACGGAAAGCTTTAAAGGTTTCCACAGAATTGAAATGGCCATCTTTCATAAAGCTGTACACATCCACCACAGATTTGTGTATTACATATTGTGCCAAATTTGATGATGCTTTCAGCTACCAGTAAAGGTGTACAGTACTTCTTTCAGGTCCATTCATTACATTTTAACATGTCAAATTCCATTTATCAGAATTCCGCTTATTTTCTCCCAAAATCAGTGCAGAAAATGCACAAAAACAAACTCTGGGAATTCCGTCTGGGCTTGCCTATAGGTAATCCTAATACTCCTATTGGGAACTGTATCAGAGGTCAGCCGACAGTGGATATTGCCTATAATAACTAAGGTGTCGGAAAAGCCAGCTTTTACAATCAATTTATAGAATGAAATATATATATATATATTAGTCTTTCCTATTTTTTGGTCCTCCCCTACTATGCATAAAAAAAGCTGATGTGGTGGATAACATGGAACTTTATCTGTGAACAAGCCCAAAATTCACCAGGGACCCTTATTTTGAAATAGAGACTTGGCTCCATTACAATTATCTTTATTTAAGTATTTACCAAATTAAGCTTTTTATAGCCTATATATTACCCAGATGAAGGATGTTGTATATATATATATGAATATCTTGTAAATAACAATAAAATATGTATATTTATTGTATGTATATGTATATTGTTGTTATTTACAAGATATGAAGTTGGAAACGCAATGCAGTCTTTTTTTTTTTTTTTTTGCTCTTATGGAAAGAAATTGGTACTTTTATTCACCAAAGTGGCATTCAACTGATCACAATGTATCGTCAGGACATTAATAACATGAAAAATGACTATTATAATTTGGGGGAGAATAAACTACTTCAAAGATTTCTCATCAAAAAATTCTCCACGTGCAGCAATTTGCAGATTTTTGGCATTCTAGCTGTCAGTTTGTCCAGATACTCATGTCTCATTTCACCACATGCTTCCTGTAGCACTTTCTATAGATGTGGCTGTCTTGTCAGTCACTTCTCACGCACCTTACAGTCTAGCTGATCCCACAAAAGCTCAATGGGGTTAAGATCCATAACACTCTTTTCCAGTTATCTGTTGTCCAATGTCTGTGTTTCTGTGCCCACTATAACCTTTTCTTTTTGTTTTTCTGTTTCAAAAGTGACTTTTTCTTAATAATTCTTCCGATAAGTCCAGCACACCTGAGTCTTCTCTTTACTGTTGTACATGAAAATGGTGTTGAGCGGGTAGAATTCAATGAAGCTGTCAGCGGAGGACATGTGAGGCGTCTATTTCTCAAACTAGAGACTCTGATGTACTTATCCTCTTGTTTAGTTGCACATCTGGTCTTCCACATCTCTTTCTGTCCTTGTTAGAGTCAGTTGTCTTTTGTCTTTGAAGACTGTAGTTACACCTTTGTATGAAATCTTCAGTTTTTTAGCAATTTCAAGCATTGTATCGCCTTCATTCCTCAAAACAATGATTGACTGATGAGTTTCTAGAGAAAGCTGTTTCTTTTTTGCCATATTTGACCTAATATTGACCTTAAGACATGCCAGTCTATTGCATACTGTGGCAACTCAAAAATAAACACAAAGACAATGTTCAGCTTCATTTAATGGACCAAATATCTTTCAACTGTGTTTGATATAATGGAGTGATTTTCTAGCACCAAATTAGCAATTTAGCATGATTACTCAAGGATGTGTTGGAGTGATGGCTGCTGGAAATGGAGCCTGTCTAGATTTGATCAAAAATGACTTTTTTCAAATAGTGATGGTGTTGTATTTTACATCAGTAATGTCCTGACTATACTTTGTGATCAGTTGAATGCCACTTTGGTGAATAAAAGTACCAATTTCTTTCCATAAGAGCAAAATCTGTACATTATTCCAAACTTTTAGCTGCCAGTGTATGTATTGACATGAAGATAAAAATATGGAGGAATATTGTCAATGATAAAATAATTCAGCACACCAAATCGCCACGAGACGTCAGTGAGGCTGCTGTTATACTGGAGAATCAAGCCGTTCTAACTGTAGAAGAACACCAACAACTGATCCAAAAAGCAACTATTGGCACGGATTAATCGGTTAAACCGACATACTGGTCCACCTCTCAACTGTATGTTCTAAATCTACCTTGTGTGTGTTTTTGCTGGAATTCTATAAGAAAATTCCCATTAGACTCTAAAGGATATTTGGAAACACTTTACAATAAAGTTCCATTTGTTATCATTAGTTTACAACATTAGTTAAAAAAGCTAACAATATAAAATACTTTTACAGCCTTTATTAATCTTGGTTTATGTTCATTTTAACATATACTGATCATTTAAAAAAAATCAAAAGTTGTATTTGTTAACATTAGTTAATACAATATAAACTAACATTAACTAACAATCAACAATTGTATTTGTATTAACTAACATTAACAAAGATTAATAAATGCAGTAAAAAATATATTGTTCAGTTTTAGTTCATGATACCTAATGCATTAACTAATATTTTTAAAACTAGGGATATTCTGTATATGGAAAAATATGTTTTTTTTTGTGAGTTTCTATACTGAGACTTCTTATAAATAGGCTAAAAAATGTTTTATGTATAATGTCCCTATACCTCTGGTCCATCTCTTTCTGTATGTCTTTATTGATGTCGTCTATCTTCGCCTGAAGCTTCTTCCGTCTCTGTTCTGGAGGAAGATTACTGAAGTCTTCAGGATTTGAACCCTGAGATAAAGAGAGGGGTAAATAGTCAAACAATGTATATCTGCATATACATTTGTATAAACAGGATGGGTCAAACCAGGCACATCCGCACTAAACGTTCAATCACATCAAGTGACTATCGGCAATCTTCGGTTGTCTTTCATCTAGTTTGCTCATTTTGATTTTGAAAATAAGCCAATCAGCTTTCTGACCTGGGAATACTGCATATTATGAACAGCAAACCAAATGACCTACCGGTAATTAAATCTCTAAGATCATTGATTAACTGATCCTATTTAGTCCAATATCAACAAAACACTGATTAAACAACTTTCATAGAAACGTTACCTTGTTCTGGTTGATTTATATTGATCTGAGAGGATTTGTTAGGGGCTGGCATGTCCTTAATTGCCCTCTTTCTCTCTCTAATATCCTGTTTCCTATCTGCATTCATGTATTGATCCTATAACACTTTAGCCACTGACTTTGTTTCCACCACTTTAATTCTCTCAGACAGGAAGCAAGTGTTGAGCTGTTATTCCATGTTCTGCCAAATGGTTCTGCAGATGGTTATGATTCAACTTAAAAACTTGGACTCATTAGGTTGGTGTCTGTATCCTTCATTAAATCAAATATCTCAATAAGAGGTCAAAATGTAAAAGGTAAAAGGAAGGCTAACATTAAACGCTTCATGCACGTCACATCACTGTCATGCAATAACAAGCAATCAGATTTGTTGAGCATGCATTGCATTGTCACTTAAAAATAAAGTTTAATCAAATCACAAACACACTTCAGGCATATGGACACACCAACACTCCTTCCATTAAATATTTAAATCAGTCAAGATATATTCACAACATACATGCTGCATGATTTTTGTACTCACCTTCTTCACAACGAAGATAATAAATTAAATGTTAATTAATGATCGTTTTATTCTTTCAAAAATGTTTTTTTTATTACAAAAAAAATGTGAAAAAATCAATATGGAATCAACCAAATCAATAATCTGGAAGAAAATATATTACATAATAATACACTGATGTAATGAAGGTTTTATTTTAAAATCTAATCATACTTGACTATCACTAGAGACATGCACTATGAAATCACTTGTAAACATATTAGGGAGGGGCTAAGAGTAAGGCAATCTCTGATTGGTTAAGATATTTGACATATTCTAATCAATGATAATTCTTAAAGGGACAGTTCACCCAAAAATGAAAATTCATTCATTGTTTACTCACCCCATGTTATTATAACCCTTTATGACTTTCTTTCTTTTTCTAATCACAAAGGGAGAAATTGGGAAAAAATATTTCAAAGTGCTCAGTTATTTCATTAAATGGCCGTTTATGGTGACCACTTCTTCAAGCTTAAAAAACCCCCACAAAAGTATAATTCAGAAGTCTAATAAATTATTCCATGAGACTCATGATTGTTATGAAAGTATATGATAAGGTTTTGTGAGAAACAAACTGAAATCGAATGTACTATTAAGATCAAATATTCACTAACCGTTGATTTCCTGTGCACATTTATGATAGGGCACCAGAGCAACAGTTCATGAAGCCCCCTCATACATTGGGGCGTTCAAGCATAAACTTGTTTTGTTTATCTAAAAAAAGGTCATCCACAGTGATAGCAGCAACAGAACACAACACAGCTGCACATAAAACAGAGAACAGGACTTACTAAACATGTCTGAAGAGTTTGTAGTTGAAGAATTGATGCATTTCTATGCCCAGCTTTATTTTTTGAACGGAGTACTCAAACAGAAACATAGAGGAGACTACAGACAGCCACAGTCACACTGTGTTCTAACCTGATGGCAACCGAGATGCGATTAAAGGTATAATTTAATTATACAAAATATAATTTTGTAAAAATGTTTATCAGAGTTTTTATCCTAACCTTCTATTTTCGGCACCGCGTGGTTAACTCCGTCCGCTGTGAACTGGCACCAGCTAAAACAAATTGTTAAAAAATAAGGCTGGGCATAGAAATGCATCAATTCTTCGACTACTTCGACTACTAACTATTCAGACATGTTTAGTAAGTTCTGTTCTGTGTGCAGTTGTGTTGTGTTCTGTTGTCGCTATCCCTATTAAGGACCTGTTTTTATATAAACAAAACAAGTTTCTGCTTGGACGGCTGTGTGAACTGTTGCTCTGGTGCCCTATCATGAACATGCACAAAAAATTACTACACAATGCTAAATAATACATTAGATTTCAGTTTGTTTTTCACCAAACCTTATCGTATGCTTTATAACAATCATGAATAATAATTTATTAGACTTCTGAATTATACTTATGCGTTATTTTGAAGCTTGAAGAGTTGGTCACCATAAACTGCCATTGTATGACATCACTGAGCACAAAATGTTTTCATAATTTGTCCCTTTGTGTTAAGAAAAAGAAAGTCATATGGGGTTATAACAACACAGGGGTGAGTAAACAATGAATGAATTAACATTTTTGGGTGAACTGTCCCTTTAAGTTAATAGTCCAGCATAAGAAAAAAAAATCAACCTTGATAAATATGAAAAAATCACCACATTTCATATTATGCCGTGTATCTGGTTAGGAATTAAAATATGAAATTGTTTAAAATGCAAGGGACCAAATCAGGGCGAACTGGACATGATAGATGGACAAATAAACAAACACGAGGGCAAAAAACGTGTGTCAGATCACCTCGATAAGGTTCCGCACGTGGGCATTGAGTGAGAGCTACACAGAGGAACGGTCAGACAGTCACCACGGCAATGAGACAAAACAAAAACAAACATCAACAAAAACATAAATAAGACAACAACATGTTTTGAACTGAAAAATCACACAAACAGGTCAAATTATATTTTTAAAAAGGACGACAAAAGCTTGTATATTTAAATAATCAATACAAGGGGTAAACACAAAGGAACACCAAGCGATGTTAAGGACCATGTGTTACTACAACGACGAACATGCTAGAGTCATGCCGCTATACAGACATGCTACTGAGGTCATGCTTACCAGTTTGAGAGTGAGCTTCTCGGACGAATACAATAGAGAGCGATCAAGGGAAAGAAACAAGAGAGAAGATATCAGAGGTGGCAACAACAGACTGCTGTACACTTGAAACATACACATGCAGGTTGGTTTAGATGTGTTATGGTGTCACTGATGAAGCTCACTACATTAAGTTTAAAAACTTAAATGATCATATTGTGCATGATATCTTATTTTTGGCAAATAAACACACATTAGCTTATGTAGAGGCCCACCTCATACATTCGGTCACTTAGAGACTCGGTATCTGGTCTACAGGAGTCTTTAAGATATTCCAGAATGTTTTGTACTGTTACTTTGTTATATATTTAGTTACAACTAAAAACATGCCAAAAACATGTGTAGTATTATGCACCCCAAACAAAGCTGAAAACGCTGAATAAGCGAGATAAAAAAGAAGCCGTGGAAGCAAACAATTGGTAGAAATGAACGAACCCTTCATCTAAAAATGTAAATGTCTGCAGCAGACTTATTATTACTGGTAAAAATAGACCAAATAAACAAATAGATGAATAAATGTCACAAAGTCACCATTAATAGCTGCATGGATGGTCTTAACGATCGGGTCCCTGCTGGGTCAAATTGACCTGTTTTTATCTTCAATTTCAAAAGCTTGTAATAAAGGCTCTGTTTGCTCTCTCTCTCTCTCTCTCTCTCTCTCTCTCTCTCTCTCTCTCTCTCTCTCTCTCTCTCTCTCTCTCTCTCTCTCTCTCTCTCTCTCTCTCTCTCTCTCTCTCTCTCTCTCTCTCTCTCTCTCTCTCTCTCTCTCTCTCTCTCTCTCTGGTCTTAAATCGTTCCTCTAGGTGCCAGCAAACACTGGATTCTATTTTCCTCTCACCTTCTTTCGCAATATACAAATCTGAAAGGCAGGGGGTACCCCAACGTGTTTTGTGAGTCCACCCATAGATATCCAGTCTTTATGGGAAGCCACGCCCTTCACCCATGTTTTGTGGAATATCTTGGCCTCTGAATGGACTACAAACTTGTTCTTGGTTTCATTTGAAAACTAGCAATGTAGAACATTTCATCATCAATAGCGAGGAACATATACAAATGATGATTTGTTAATATTGTATGTTTTTGCTGAACATAATTTGGGACATTTGAGACATAACAGTGGATTATTTACCATGACAAGCTGATAGACAAGTCAAAATAGACTCATTTGGTACAAAACAATGATTCAAATTGACGTGTGAGTCCATCCAAGGGTTAAGCTGCAAAGTTTCTAAAAATATAGTTTTTGACCTTTTTTTTAAATAGCCAAATCTATCGGATACTGTACAGCATTTCTACTCGTTTTCCTCATTTTTCGGAATTAATGGGTAACTATGGTAAACAGGTTTCATTTTTTCCCACGCTTTTGCCGACTGTATCTAGTCTGTGACCGTTTTTTCATTTTAATGCAGTGAACTTCAGCAGGTTTTACTAATGAAATCATTTATTTTAGAGGGTCACATGTGCATGACATCATCAGACTAAAGCAAATGTCAGCCAACAAACAGTAAAACAGGGATGGGTTTACAGGAAAAGACAGAAGGACCAGTATAGGAGAGATACAGGACAGGAATAGAAAATAAAAAGAGAAAAAAACTAGAATGAAACCATTCTGATTTGATAGTTTTTGGGTAACCCTGCATGTGAACGGATATTATATCAAAAGAGCTCATGTTTAGGTAACGTGTATAAAGAGCTTTAAATGGCTGATCTAAGGTCAGTTATTTGTGTGTAATATTTTCAGTAACAAAATTGTATATATATACACTCACCTAAAGGATTATTAGGAACACATACTAATACTGTGTTTGACACCCTTTCGCCTTCAGAACTGCCTTAATTATACGTGGCATTGATTCAACAAGGTGCTGAAAGCATTCTTTAGAAATGTTGGCCCATATTGATAGGATAGCATCTTGCAGTTGATGGAGATTTGTGGGATGCACATCCAGGGCACGAAGCTCCCGTTCCACCACATCCCAATGATGCTCTATTGGGTTGAGATCTGGTGACTGTGGGGGCCATTTTAGTACAGTGAACTCATTGTCATGTTCAAGAAACCAATTTGAAATGATTCGAGCTTTGTGACATGGTGCATTATCTTGCTGGAAGTAGCCATCAGAGGATGGGTACATGGTGGCCATAAAGGGTTGTACATGGTCAGAAATAATGCTCAGGTAGGCCGTGGCATTTAAACGATGCCCAACTGGCACTAAGGGCCTAAAGTGTGCCAAGAAAACATCCCCCATACCATTACACCACCACCACCAGCCTGCACAGTGGTAACAAGGCATGATGGATCCATGTTCTCATTCTGTTTACGCCAAATTCTGACTCTACCATCTGAATGTCTCAACAGAAATCGAGACTCATCAGACCAGGCAACATTTTTCCAGTCTTCAACTGTCCAATTTTGGTGAGCTCTTGCAAATTGTAGCCTCTCTTTCCTATCTTGTAGTGGAGATGAGTGGTACCCGGTGGGGTCTTCTGCTGTTGTAGCCCATCCACCTCAAGGTTGTGCGTGTTGTGGCTTCACAAATGCTTTGCTGCATACCTGGGTTGTAACGAGTGGTTATTTCAGGCAAAGTTGCTCTTCTATCAGCTTGAATCAGTCGGCCCATTCTCCTCTGACCTCTAGCATCAACAAGGCATTTTCAGCCCACAGGACTGCCGCATACTGGATGTTTTTCCCTTTTCACACCATTCTTTGTAAACCCTAGAAATGGTTGTGCATGAAAATCCCAGTAACTGAGCAGATTGTGAAATACTCAGACCGGCCCGTCTGGCACCAACAACCATGCCACGCTCAAAATTGCTTAAATCACCTTTCTTTCCCATTCTGACATTCAGTTTGGAGTTCAGGAGATTGTCTTGACCAGGACCACACCCCTAAATGCATTGAAGCAACTGCCATGTGATTGGAGGATTAGATAATTGCATTAATGAGAAATTGAACAGGTGTTCCTAATAATCATTTAGGTGAGTGTATATAAATAATTGTAATAAATATAAAATAATAATAATAAATATATAAAACCAAATAATAATACAAGTTAAATTAAAATCATAAATATAAAATGTAAATATTTGATGATAATTTTATAATGAATAACTACTGTGATATGAGGGACTTCATATTTTAGGATGCTCAAACTATGGTGCAAATATACATTAACTACTGGTTTTTGATACCTAAATATTCTGTACTCTGACAAATGCATAAATGTACGACAGGACATAGTATTTGACATGTCACATGCTTTTTACACTCTCTGACTAACACATGAATACGCCAACAGGATGTAGAATTCATTGTGCAACACATATTGCTTGTAAAGTGATGTATGTCCAGAAATAAACATCCATTATATATCAAAGCAGCAAAATGACATTATGTTTGTAATGGCAACAAAAGGGGTAAATTCTTAATGTACTTCGCATATGATAAAGTGTTACGAGCACAGGAAGTTGATTGTGAAAGCACTAGGCTTGCATTCAGAGGTCGCACTCGTGACACTTTAAGAATTAACCCCTCCCACAAAAGCTGATTTGCTGCCAGAGCACAGGGACGGAGTCAAGCCGCTTAAGGTGCATAAGGGAGGTGGGGTCACAAGCCAAGATAGCCACTGAGAGAGCCGGTTGATGATGATGTCACTTTTTTTTCAACTACAGATGTATTTTAATAGTAACTATCAGACGCTAACCTCATTCAAGGAAATCATTAAAAAAGATACGCTTAATAAAGCTTAATGAAGATTTTCAGCATCTTTATATGTTTCAAATATCAATGTCTTTTCATATTTTGTGAAACAGCCACTAAATGAGGTTACGTCTGTTAACACTGTATTTTAGCTAAACACTCATTCAAGTACACTCTCTCTCTCACACACACACAAACACACAGACACTTTCTTCCTCTCACACACTTACGACATATTGCCTGGCCTCGAAAGCATACGTAGGCCGGCCGAGAGTCCTCTTCATAAGTTCTTTATTATAATAGAGAGACTGGGCAGACTGCAGCAAAGAATAAACTCTAATTACACACACACACACACACACACACACACACACACACACACACACACACACACACACACACACACACTGAACAACTATAAAAACAGCCAACGCTACATTCAAGCTCCAAACAAACAAATATGCAAAATAACATACATTTACACACACAATCACACACAAACCAAGCTCTTACAAAAAGACAAGCACACACACTTATATACATTTAACAATCACACATTTAAAGAACATTTAAGAACATATAGTTCTTCAAGACTTGGAGTGGCAAGTGTAAGGAATTATACGATTCGGGTTCCGATTCCTTTTAATGATTCCGGTACCTTAACGGTTCCGTTAACAATTCTTATTGGATTTACTGTCCTCAGCAGCTTGTTACAAAATGATGAAACCAACTCATTGGAGTCATTCATTCAGGAATCTAACTACACTGGCCGCGCTGTATGCTTCGCACTGTAGATTCAAAAGATCCGACTAACTGGAACCATTTGTTTGGGAATTGTGCTGCACTGGTTGTACTACATGTTTCGCATTTTAGATTCAAAAGAACAGACTCATAAGAGTCATTCATTTGGGAATTGGGCTACACTGGTCACGCTGTATGTTTCTCATTTTAGATTCAAAAGAACAGACTCAAAGGAGTCATTAATTCAGGAATCAGACTACACTTGTCAAGATGTTTGTTTTGAAGCATTGATTCAAAAGATCCGACTCATTGGAGTCATTTGTTCAGGAAAATAACTACACTGGTCACACAGTATGTTTTGCATTTTAGATTCAAAAGAACAGACTCAAAGGAGTCATTAATTCAGGAATCAGACTACACTTGTCAAGATGTTTGTTTTGAAGCATTGATTCAAAAGATCCGACTCATTGGAGTCATTTGTTCAGGAAAATAACTACACTGGTCACACAGTATGTTTTGCATTTTAGATTCAAAAGAACAGACTCATAAGAGTCATTAATTTGGGAATCGGACTACTCTGGTCAAGATGTTTGTTTTGAAGCATAGATTCAAAAGATCCGACTCATTGGAGTCATTTGTTCAGGAAAATATCTACATTGGTTGCGCTGTATGTTTTGCATTTTAGATTCAAAAGAACCGACTCACAAGAGTCATTCATTCGGAAATTTGACTACAATATGTTTATATCTACAGTATGTTTCACACTGTAGATTAAAAGGTACCGACTCATAAGAATCATTCATTCAGGAATGCGCTGTGTGTTTCGCACTGCTGATTCAATAGGCGGCTTTGCAAAGCCACTGAATGGTAGAGCAGCAAACACTGTCAGGCTCAGTTCGGAATGGCATATTACTGTACTACCATAAATACAAAGGAAGAAATAATAAGAACTGTTAACAGAACCGAAAGTCATTACATTTCCATTCTAAGTTTGTGATATGCTCTTGAAGAACATTAGGCATTAGTGAAAGTGCAGTGTGTAGAGGTAACACTGTATCTCCTAAAAACAGTCAAAAACCATTCATTAAACACATCAAACATCTTTAAAAATGATGCTCTAATACTTTATATAAAGTCACAGTTGTAAACGTAACACATACAGGATAAACAACTATACAAAGCTTAGGAGCACAAATGGAGAGGATGAAAGTGTATAACATTTTAGCCTATTAAAGTTTATCTAAAATGCTTTAAAATGCTATCACACTATTGTTTTTAACTTTTTGTGCCCATAACATCTCCGCTCTCCTGTTCTTTCTTCTCTAGGACCTCATTTTTGCCACTAACTCCACACAATATCAGTCGAACCAAACATCACTCTTGAGTGTGTGTATTTTAAAAAAGGAAGGAACAATTCAGACTCATCAGCATGTTCAGAGGACAAATCTAACATTTCCTTGCATTACCTGTTTGATGAAGAAACAGCCCAAAATAGGAAATGATAAACAGGTCTGAGATTTGCACAGGCACATGGGAACCAGTGCTTTTCTCTGATAGCTGCTGTTTTTTTACTTCTGTTATCTGTACCGAGTCATTCAAAATGCCAAATCTTTGCTCACACACGGAAACATGTGGATGCCCTTCCTGAAGGGAAGGTGAATGTGGTCGGACTTTATCAAAAGGTTACGTGTTTGTGTGCATGTATAAATAGAAGACATTGTACTGAGTTTTGCGTATATTCATTGCAATGTGTGTCTGTGCGTGTAATCGCATTAATCAGGACAACATTTCTGTTTGAGCACCCTTTTTTATCTTTCTCTGCACGTGGGACATGTCCCCTAACTGTGTGCCCCTGTGTCTATGTGCAGTATTTAAATAGGTGAGAAAGTGAAATCATGGAAAACGCAAACAACAAAAAGCAAAAGAGAGAAAGACAGATTTGACAGAGAGAAAGAGAGATAATGAATTTCATTAGCTGTATGAGGTAGAGGAAAAAGGAGCTGAAGGATTTCAAAACATTCCACTGCTGCTTCCAGAACATGTGTCACATTATGACATCATCACCTCCAGAATCTGAGTCACATTATGACATCATTGCCTTAAGAATCTGACGCTACTTTCAAGTCCTCCTGAAAAGTCTTACTGTATATATTTGAAATGCCAATCTTAATTTTATTTTGTAGATATTTCAGCCTTAGGAGTGCTATTTGGGAGTTTAGTAGATTTTCGATTCACAGAAAAAGTTGAGTCAGAAATTTGGGGTCTAAAGGAAATCTAAAGTGTAAAAAGTGTTTCTTCAACTTGGGGCACTGTCATGTCCCATTTTTATTAAAACAAAATCTGTATTAAAACTATGATAATCTAAACAAAGAGTGAAACAAACATAAACCATTTCAATATTTGGAATATGGAAATGTTTTATACTCTCCTTTCCTCCCCAGTTTTGGCATGCCCAATTCCCAAGTTCTCATTGTGCCGTTGTGACTCTCCTCAATCTGGGGGTGGTGGACGAATCTCAGTTGCCTCCGTGTCTGAGACAGTCAATCCGAGCATCTTATATCATGGCTTGTTGAGCGCGTTACCATGGAGACCTAGCGTGTGTGGATCCTCATGCTATTCTCCACGGCATCCACGCAAAACTCACCACGCGCCCCACCGAGAGCGAGAACCACATTATAGCGATCATGAGGAGGTTACCCCATGTGACTCTACCCTCCCTAGCAATTGGTTGCTTAGGAAGCCTGACTGGAGTCACTGGAGTCACACACACTTGTGTGGTAGAAATGTGTAAATCTTAAAAATAGTCTCTTTTGTGTGTGTATGCCAAGACAAAAATGGCATACATCTCCTGAGATGCATGCACATGCACTTGTTAGACATTGTTAGCAGACAAATAAAAAGAAATTACAAAAATATCGAATGGGTGAAAACTGTTTTAACAAGTCTTTACATTCTAGAGGTGCAAGGTGCTAAAATGTCAGAAGTTGAAATGCCAAATACGATCATTCTGACATGACTTAAAGGCAGTATCAGTCACAGTCTGACATCATCAGGTGGTTTCAAATCTAGAATATCATTCCAAAAACACTTAAAAATGCCATTCGGCTCCTTTTTTCTTTAAGCAAGTGAACAGTTTCATGACAGGTCAGACGAAGACACGGGCAAAGAGCTGCAACGCACACGTAAGACACGCAACGCGAGCATGCATAGATACTCACCCCGCGCCGGAGGCTCCTGAGGCAGTGCATTTTGGGCTTGGAGGTCATGAGGTCGTTGAATCGGTGGGACAGGGGCTCCTTTGACTGTTTGGGGGTCTGAGGAGTGGGGCAGGGGTCAGGGGTCACAGCAGAAGGTGAGGGGGGGTCAGGAGGGGGCTGGCATGGTAAGGGGGATGTTAAAAGGGACATAAGCTACCGGTAAGACACAAGCCACAGAGCAGCGACCAGTGATTGAGAGAGATTTTGAGAGAGAGAGGAGAGAGAGAGAGAGAGAGAGAGAGAGAGAGAGAGAGAGAGGTAGTGGGGACGAAATCGATCCAGAAGGAGGTAAAAAAGAAGGGGGAACACAAAACAAGACAAATAAGGACCCAAAAATGTTACAGAACTGAACCAATGAATTAATCAATTAATCAATTAATGAAACAAAACATAAACAAACTAAAACGGAACGTAAATGAAATGCAAACTGAAAGAAACACGCTGCAGCTGTGGTGTTATTAACCCTGTGAGCGAGAAAGTTAGTGCGTTAACTCTGTTCGGTATATCAGGGGTCACATGCAGGGTTCAACTCACCGCAGAACCGTTTAAAGGGGTAGTTCACCCAAAAATGAATGTTTGTCATCATTTACCCACCCTCCTGTTGTTACAAAACCCATATGACTTACTTTTTTCTGATTGTGAGCCTCAGTCACCATTCACTTTCGTTGTATGGAAAAAAGATGCAATGAAAGTGAATGGTGACTGAAAATAACATTCAACCTTTCATCTTCTTCAAAGTCATATGGGTTTGGAACAATATGAGGGTGAGTAAATGATGACAGAATTTTCACTTTTGGGTGAACTGTCCCTTTAACAAATACTTCATGCACAGCACACACACACCATTAGCTAAAGTACAGGACAAAATTGCTTTCAGGTCAAACATTTGCTCTTTTTCTCTCTCTCTCACACACACACACACACACACACACACACACACACACACACACACACACACACACACACTTTCTTATTAATAAGCTCCCCAAAGCGAATAATTAATGAATCTGTGTTCTGGGACAGCTGACATTCTGTTCCCAACAGATTAGAAAACCTCGTAGAACATCGACACACATCTAAAATCTTTTCTTTATACTGTAAAGACCCCATGAAATCACAAGCTTGTGTCTTTTATAACATGGCTATTACAATTAAAGCCATCTATATATTTGTGTACAAAATAAAAGTTTGACCATCACAGGATCATAAACTAAATTTAGCCTGATTAAACACTGTCTAGAATGGGAAGATCCACCAGCCCTAATTTACATATATATATAAAAGTTGCCTCCGACAAGCAATAGCAAGAAGCCAGAATTTATTTATTTTAAAAGCATCTTCACATTTTAATCATTACAAGATGTCAAGTACGGTTTCGGTGGGTTGTGACAAACTAAATTGGCTACTTAACAAAAATGGCCACACCAACTTACAGTAAAAGAAAACAATGTGCGCCAAACCATTTCATGAGGTCTTTAAAGACATTTTCCGGGTTCAATACAACTTAAGCGCAATCAATGAAACAAATAAAACCAGAATGACCACAAGAAATAATAAACCAATCGTTTATTTAAATGAATAAAAATCGTGTTTACAGTAAAGGCACTTACAATGGAAGTGAATGGGGCCAGTCCATAAACATTAAAATATTCACATAGCCACATGACGTAAACATTATACATGCTAACATGATTTTAGTGTGATAAAATCACTTGCTAACCTTTTCTATGTAAAGGTATATCCAATATTACATCTTTGTTGTCATGACAACATAACGGCGGTAAATGTTGTAATCTGGTAAACACAGTAAAACTAGTAAATCCCTGATTTGATCACACTAAAATCATGTTAACATGTATATTGTTTACGTCTTGTGGCTATACTTTTGAAACAGTGTGTATTTTAATGTTTATGAACTGGCCCCATTCACTTCCACTGTAAGTGCCGTAATGAAACCGCAATTTTTTTTGGCCAATAAATGAGGAACAGTCCAAATTATTTTGCAGTATTCAACACTATGCCAAACGCTGTTAATTTAGCTTAAATTGTATTGTATACCTTTAAGAGAAATCTAGATGAACCTAACCTATGACATAAACCAGGCTATAATATTTGGTGGTACACGTATGTATTATTCTTGCATGAACACAGTGGAAGTCATATAGTTGTGTATGACATATGTGTGTGTTTGGCTAAATGACTAACAGTGTATTATTGAATGAAGTCTCTAAGTTAAGAGTCTAAATAGTCTCCAAACGGTCCACAAACGCACAACATACACAGAATAACATAAGTAATGGCAAAGACCTGACAAAAACACACACAGACACACATCATTAAATATTTTTCACAGTGTTAATGCTCACATCCTGGTCCTGCGAGGTTAGGCGGGGTTTAGACTGAGCATGCTCGGTAAGAGTGGAGCCTTTGATGCAAATGTCAAAGGTCACGACAGCCACAAGAAGACAAAGGAAGATGAGGAAAAGGATAAAGGCTGTTGATACCATGGAAACAGCAAATACCCTCGGTTTGAGAGTACAGTAAGGGGAAAGGTTTTAGGGTTACGATTCTCTGCAATGTCAAAGGTCAAAGGTCAAAGGTGAGGCCTCTCAGGCAGTGCATTAGTAAGTTATTGTTCGAGTGTCAAGATGAATGTAGAACATTTGTTTTTCGTGCAGGTGAATGAAAGGGGGGTAATAGGAGAGGAAAACGATGGTGGCAAACGAATAACAGCATCTAAAACTACTACAATAAAAATACACAACTAACTAAATAAATACAAGCAACCTACACACAAATGAAAACGAATATCAAAATAAACAGCGCAAACAGATAAAAAGAAATTACAGAAACACAAGTAACAATTATTCTTGTGAGCTTTTCTGCTTTTAGCCATCTCTAAATTAGTCTTCATGTTACAATATGTATGTTTTATATTTCCGAATTGCGTTTTACACATTATCTTTGAAATCTAAGAAATGTGTGTGTGTGTGTTTTACCTTGTTTTTCTTAATGAAAGGCCAGAGTGTTTTGCTCTTGCTCTTGCTCGATCGTTCGCTCTTGATGTCCGGGCGCGAGTTATTAAGGCTGGTCTCAGACACCGTCCTCTTCATCGCCTGACCATAGTCTTCAAACTCCACATCGCCTGGAGGCTCAAAGCCAGACTTATACGACTCTATCACCTGAGACGTGTCCTGCAGGGGTGACATTGTTACTGTCACTTACGCTCACACATACACAAAAACAAACATGTTTTCCTAGATATCTGAAAGGGAACTTCCTCACATGGTAAATGAAATAGACTAGCACAAACATTTTCCATGGATTTAAATTAACACACAGTGTTTGGTCACCAACCAAAAAGTTCCATTGTGCAACTTTGTTTTTTGAATATATTAATGGATTGTTTTTCACATGCTGTGAGTCTCCGCGGTGTCGTGCACAACGAGTCACGTGATAAGATGCGCAGCTTGACTGCATGTCTCAGAAGCGGAGGCAACTGAGACTTGTCCTCCACCACCGGACTGAGGCGAGTAACCGCGCCAACACGAGGACCAACTAAGTAGTGGGAATTGGGCGTTCCAAATTGGGAGAAAAAGGGGATAAAAGAATAAATGTAACAAAGACAGAAAATATATCAGATTAATTGGTTATCGGATTCCTTTCAAAAACATGGCTATCAGTATTGGCAAAACCTAATTTCGCTCAACGTCTAGTTATATAGCTTTATAAATACAGTAAGTATTCAGACCCTTTGTTATGACACTTGAAATTTAGCTCAGCTGCATCCAGTTTCTCTGGATCATCTTTGAGATGTTTCTACACTTTGATTGGAGTCCACCAGTGGCAAATTCTACAGCTGAAAATGCATATCAGAGCAAAAACAAAGCCATGAGGTCAAAGGAACTGCCTACAGAGCTCAGAGAGAGGATTGTGTCGAGGCACAAATCTGGGGAAGGCTACAAAAAAATTTCATAATTCTTAAATGGAAGACGTTTGGAACAACTAGGGCTCTTCCTAAAGCTGGCTGCACAGGCCAAACTGAGCAATCAGGGGAGAATGGTCTTGGTAAGAGAGGTGACCAAGAACCTGATGGTCACTCTGGTTGAGCTCCAGAGACAATGTGTGGAGAAACTTGCAGAAGGACAATATCACTGCAACACTCCACCAATCTGGGCTTTATGGCAGAGTGGCCAACGCTAGAGTGGCTACGGGACAACTCTGTGAATGTCCTTGAGTGGCCCAGACAGAGCCAGGACTTGAACCCAATTGAACGTCTCTGGAGATACCAGGAAATGGCTGTCCACCGATGGTCCCCATCAAACCTGATAGAGCTTGAGAGGATCTGCAGAGAAGAATGGCAGAAACTCCCCAAATCCAGGTATGCAAAGCTTGTCCCATCATAGCTCAAAAGTCTTGAGGCTGCGATCGCTGCCAAAGGTGTTTCAACTAAGTACTGTGTTAAGGGTCTGAATACTTACTGTATGTCAATGTGATATTTCAGTTTTAACTTTTTAATACATTTGCAAAGATATCAAAAATCTGGTTTTTGCTTTGTCATTATGGGGTATCGAGTGTAGATTGATGTGAAAAAATAAATAATTTAAAGCATTTTAGAATAAGGCTGCAACATAACAAAATGTGAAAAAAGGGGGTCTGAATCCTGTCTGAATCCATGTCTATCGGCAAAATCAAAATATCGGTCGACCTCTAGAACACAGTGTATATTATAGATATTTATAAACAATAATTTCTTCATTTGAAATTTCAGCAATCATTAAAAGACAGAAAATGTTTGAGATTTTAGACAAGCTCCAAAGTGACCCAATATTATCCTGGTTACCACAAGCCCTTCAAAACAGGTAGTTTTCACAAATGTACTGAAAACTCCGGTATCAAATGGCAGTCATTACAAGAATAAATTACAATCTTTATAGACTTCAAATTAGATGCCATATTTAATTTAGCACAAACTAAAAAAAGATTGTTTGTGATATAAAAGCAGTCAAATATTCTAAGGGATGATTGTTCAACCATGTCTTTCCATAAATTTGGAATGTACAAAAAAGCTGTGCTTTTGATTGCATCAAATGAAATATGACTGCTTCACTATGATATTTGTGCCACTTGCAGCAGTTCTGAGATCAGGTATCAGTGGATTGAGAATCTAGATCAGTAGCAGCGGCAAATATGGAGTTTAAATGTATTTTAGGAGACCAAATAAAGACAAATGAGTTCTTGTTTAGCTCAGATACATCAGAAGTACAGGTATGTTGGTAAGTTTTCCAGGCAGAAGAGGGCGCTAGAATTTAAACCCCCATCTTCAGCCTTTCTAAATGTGTAACTTACGGTCTTGGATTCAATGGACCCCGCTGCCTGTGTCATTCCATCCAGGCATTTCCCGATGATGGGTAGAATCTGTCGGTCCACTTCGGCAAACGTTTTCAGTGACTCACCCACTCGATCTATCCTCGTCTCCTCCATCACCTGGATCTTCTGCTCGCAACACACACAGAAAGAAAATTAGTTTTTGTGTGTGTGAGGGCAGAGAGAGAAAAGGAGAAAGGGAGAGAGAGGTACTGTTCAAAAACGTAGTGAGATGCCTACATAGGCAGCATTTTATTTCAGATGAACAATATAGTTAAGTGGCTGGAATAGTTCTGCAGTGCATCCAAAAAAAACAAAAAACAAGATCTAAGTCATCTGATGGTGCATCGCAACATAACACAATTTATGCTTCTGGTCTAAAAAGCATAATTAAATATAACAGGAGTGATTTTGATGTGCTCCGCCACTCACATATTGATTATTTAATGGCGTGTCAAATTAAAAACGCATTGCCACACATGACATTCTGCTCTATTCGTGACACTGTACCCACGTTTTGTTTTTGTGCAAGGACACAATCAGTGTCACCCGTCCCTAAGAACGTAGCTGTCTATGTAGGCAGCAACAACAAGGCAGCTCACTTGGTTTTGGAACAGAACCACAGTTTGTATGTTTGTGCACCTGGAATATATTGGGGATGACGGTGTAATAATGTTCATTCTGTTCTTGGTTGAATCTCTGCAGGTATGAAGAATATTCACTCTTGCTGTCAGAAGCCATTTGGTGTCTCATCTGAGCCTGCTGTCGCGCCTGAGAGAGACAAAGACAGATATAGGGTCATTTGAATTACTATAATTGATAATGCAGTCAAGTGAATACAAGTTTATAAAAACCCACAAAAATTCACACATATACGCACATATAAGAGTGTCACACTCAAAATAACACACATCAGTCAGTTCAACTTCCCCTTAATTCACACACAGGCACATCTGAAATATACATGCACACAGCTCTAACCTCAGACTACACACACCTTTGGCCTCTTTTACACAGATATCCATTATTAACATACAGACATGACAGGAAAGCGATACCAGCGAAGAGTATATTTAAACTACAAGTTAACTTTCCCTCACAAAGACTTCAAACAGTTAGCGGTATAATAAACAATAATACACATTACAGGACACATCAGTATTCACAGGAGAAATAATCCAATATAGTGTTATTCGCACTAATTATTCAATTATTCAGTTATGTAACTGCCATTAAAGCTTGAAGTGAGAAGTATAACAGAAATGCTCGACATCAATCCATATAATTGCAACCACAAATATAAAAAAGCATTTTGTTTTCTGCACTGCATGAGAAAGCGAGAGAGCGGGAGAGAGAGAGAGAGAGAGAGAAAGAGAGAGAAGGAGAGAGAGAGAAAGAAAGAGAGAGTGAGCGAGAGAGAAAGAGAGAGAACGAGAAAGAGAGAGAGAGAGAGAGAGAGGGAGAGGTAGTGTCATGTTAGCCACATCCTGAACTGACTCTATGAAACCAACTTGTTAACCTGCGGTATGGTGTTGCTATGGATACACTCATGCACACATATTATTATTTCTTTAAAAATACAAAAATTAAGAATATGTAATAAAAATAATTATATTATAATAAATATTGAATATGCAAATAATTATATAAAAACTGTAAATATATATATATATATGTGTATGTATTTACAGTTTTTATATACTCACATAAACTTTCTTTTGATGAGCTGACATTTATAAATGAGCCAGCAGAACAGAAAACATAAAGTTTTACACATTTAAATATTCATGCATGGAGCGATGTGACTGGTGGGGCAGCAGCGCAGACAAACTTTAAGCAGCCTGTGATTGGGTGGCTGTTCGGTGTGTGGGTGTGGCCGTGGCCGGACAGGAAACAACAGTGTCCCCATACACAGAAACACACACACACACACACACACACAGATCTACCACTGTGCACCTACCTTAAGGTAACATCGCTTCAAGGCATAATACAAAATAAATGTACAACACATACACAAAAAAAGAGTTAGCCTAAATCTACGAAGAGGTTAGTACTTAAATCTACAGCTTAAGATTTAGAGAGATTTGTAAGAGTTATATATATCAGAACAAATCATTCGATAGCACGCAAAACATGGTTAAGTACGTGCCAAAACCGTTTAACTGACAAACACACTGGCTATGTTCAAAATGGAATACAAGTGTACTGCATACTGAGCAGTATATAATATATAATGCAAACAATTATTTTATATTTTATTTTTTACATATATAGTATGTGCAACAGAATGCATTATGCGACGATACACATCTCAAACAGGAATATGCTACATTGTTGTCACATTATGGACCTCATAAGGTGCAGATAAATTCAGCAAGTCCAGTTATTATCTTGGAAAATATTGATAATTGACAAATAAGGTTGTCTGAGATGATAAAAATGTAAACTTTTTAAAAATCAAGTTTAAAGCACATGTAACAAGTACATAAAAACATAACATTTGTGACCATGTTGGGTTCATTTAAAAAACAACTTAATAATAAATAATAAATAGATTTAATGACTTGAAAATGTAAGTAGAAATACATTTTTACAATTTAAGTACGAAGAGAAAAAAAACGAATTCACCCAAATGTAATGGTTTTGCATTTTTAATCCAATGTTGTGTAAAAAATGTATAAAATAATGAAACAAAAAATCAGTTGATTTTGGTAATACAAGGTGAATATATGAAAATATAGTATTCTTCACAGTATGTCGTATACCATGTATTCAGAAAATGTGCATACTGCGCATAGTCTACATACTGCAGATATAAGTAGTATGCTAGTCAGTGGCATAGCCAAGGTTGGGCTGGGGTGGGCCTTAGCCCACACAAATTAGACCCAGGCCCATATTTTTATATATTTATAAAATAGTTTAAAAAATGTGGGAATGTAGTTAGTCCTGTTTTAATGCACCGCCTTTCTGTTGTTAAGGAAATTTGGTAAAAAAATTAAAATAAATGGGGTGAAAATTTGTCCCATTCATTTTTATTGAGGCCCACCCAAAACAAATTTCCTGCTCATTGATAGTCTCAGTTAGTCTAGTAAATCTAGAAGCAAGATAATGGCAATGTTTAGGAGCATTCATACCATCAGGGTGAAACGAAGACCATTTTAGTATTTCCAGTGGATGTGCGAGCAAGTTTTAATAACCCACTACCACACCTACAAATTCTCTGGCACTGATTGAATTATAATACATGAACCGAATAATTTTAATTATGTTAACGGTTCTTGAACGTGCATTCTTCCGGTGATGCGGACAGAAAACCAAAATAAAATACTCATTGTTTCCTGTACTATCGTTAAGCGCCGCAGCAACCCTCAGTCTTCTGCGTTTCTTCAGCGCGAGACATAAAGCTGTACCAGAGTAGACCGATTCCCAATCAAATGACTCTTTTGAGCCAGTTCTTTTGAACCTACAGCGCGAGACACAACACGCAACAGTGTAGTCTGTTTCCCAAAGAAAGTATACTTTTGAGCCGGTATTTAATGATCTTAAATATTTAACAAATGATTTGATTCAGAACAATGCTTCTTGAGGCAAAGTTGTTCAGAATGAGGAAATCTATCATATGTTATGAATAACATTCCGAGTGAAACATAGCGGTATATACAACGATTTACACGCATCAAAAACACGATAGCACCTATAAATTTGTTTTTGACAAATTTTGCACAGACCTCTTAGGCCAAGAGACAAATAAGCCTACCACGCTTCTAACCCTATTTAATAGCTTCTAAAAAGTGATTGGTTGATGGCGTCCATGTTTTTCAAGATATGAAACTGTCCTCATAGACCTTGATGGCACCTTGGACAAAGACACTGCATGCAAAATGTCAAGTTGATCGGACCAAGAGTTCCATAGTTAGAGCCATTTTTAGATTTTTACTTATTATAGCGCCACCAAGAGGCAGAGGAACACACATTTTTTGTGTGTGTTCGTCCTCAGAATGACCCCATACATATGTGTACCAAATTTGGTAATAATATCTCATTTCGTTCATGAGTTATAACCGTTTTAGTAAAAGTGGCCTCGGCCAGAATGTACGTTTTGGCTTACTGTTTGTCGATGAATCGAAAGTTCAAAATTAATATGATAACTTTTCATATTGGGACCAAAACGTACATTTTGGACCCTGCATACACGCTACCTGATAGCTCTCTCAACCTTTTGCTATCTAAACATCATAGAGTGAAAAAATAAACCTCTCTCTAGATTCCTAGAATTCCAAACTTTTGGACTCCTTTAAGCTGCCACTCATTTCCACATCTGAATACTTTGGAAAGTTCTTTGTGTTCTACACAGGTTATCACAGAGACATCTGCCAAGCACACACTCTGGAACAATGAAAGAATAAAGCTGAAGTGTGTCATTTTTCCGATGTTAAAGTTTCTCTTATTCCAGCTTAATATAATAACTACAGTATGAGTAAGCAAGTTTGTTTGTGTATCCTGACCAGCCCGACACAGCAACAATTGCTCAACCAATTGAAACAAATCTGTTTGGTTGACCATGGCAGACTGGGGGAGTGTTCTGGAAACCTGTTTTAAAACAGTGATTATTTTTGCTATTCCAGAAGTCACAGAAATGACACACTTCAGCTTTAAAAATGAGTCAAGCTGTTACAGAATGTAGGCGATGACTTTCTGTGCTATGAGACTCCAAAGTCAAACACACATGGTGAAGTTTCCACGGCAGCAATGTGAGACAGTGAGGGAGGGTGAAAGGAAAAAACAGACAGTCACTGGGGCATTCTCAATTTTACTCTCTTTTTCTTTTTATATAGCCAGATTGAAACTAAATGATGCCAAAATGACATCAGTACACCAGTGACATCATGCACAGAAGAATTATAAAGTTCAGTTTCAATCAGTCAACAGACACACTGTCTGTCTGTCTGTCTGTCTGTCTGTCTGTCTGTCTGTCTGTCTGTCTGTCCGTCCGTCTGATCTGTCCGTCTGTCCGTCCGTCTGTCTGTCCGTCCGTCCGTCCGTCCAGATCCGTCCGATCCGTCCGTCCGATCCGTCCGTCCGGTCCGATCCGTCTGTCTGTCTATCTATCTGTCTATTTATCTGTCTGTCTGTCTGTCTGTCTGTCTGTCTATCTGTCTGTCTGTCTGTCTATCTATCTGTCTGTCTGTCTGTCTGTCTATCTATCTATCTATCTGTCTATTTATCTATCTATCTATCTGTCTGTCTGTCTGTCTGTCTGTCTGTCTGTCTATCTATCTATCTATCTGTCTGTCTGTCTATCTATCTATCTATCTATCTATCTGTCTGTCTGTCTGTCTGTCTGTCTATCTATCTATCTATCTATCTATCTGTCTGTCTGTCTGTCTGTCTGTCTGTCTGTCTATCTATCTATCTATCTATCTATCTATATATATATCTGTCTATTTATCTATCTATCTATCTATCTATCTATCTATCTGTCTGTCTGTCTGTCTATCTATCTATCTATCTATCTATCTATCTATCTGTCTGTCTGTCTGTCTATCTATCTATCTGTCTATCTATCTGTCTATTTATCTATCTATCTATCTGTCTGTCTGTCTGTCTGTCTATCTATCTATCTATCTATCTGTCTATTTATCTATCTATCTATCTATCTGTCTATCTATCTATCTATCTATCTATCTGTCTGTCTATCTATCTATCTGTCTATCTGTCTATTTATCTATCTATCTATCTGTCTGCCTGTCTATCTATCTATCTATCTATCTGTCTGTCTGTCTGTCTGTCTGTCTGTCTATCTATCTATCTATCTATCTATCTGTCTGTCTGTCTATCTATCTATCTATCTATCTGTCTGTCTGTCTGTCTGTCTGTTTATCTATCTATCTGTCTGTCTGTCTGTCTGTCTATCTATCTGTCTATTTATCTATCTATCTATCTGTTATGTTTTATTTAATAAATTATTTTAAATTATGTGTTATCCAATTGTTCAACATAACTATTTAATGTGTGTATGTGTGAAGGAGCTGTCTGATATCTTATCAGAGTACTTCACAAACACAAAAATAAACAAATGAGCAAAAAATCAGACACCATCTTACCTTCTCCACGTCTGCTTTTGTCACGTTGATGTCTGCGTCCAACTTTTCAAAATACTGCTGTGCTCTGTCTGCCTCCTTACAATCCCGCTCAAACTTCCTCTTACACTGCACACACATATTAAAACATTTAGTAGATCACATTAATCTGAATGTACTTAACTTTTGGTAAAGCACATATGAAACTGAATGAGCACAATCACACACAAGTGTAAGGCACTACTAACAGATCTCTAAAGTTCTTCTGTATAATAATTGTTCAAACGATGATTTGAACACGTATTTGTTAATATCTCACAATCAACAATCATCATTTGTATCTACTCTGACTGCTGAATCGTCATCCAGTCACGCAAACACATAAAAACACACATACACAATGAGATCTTACATCATGTCATACACAGGCAATACTGTCTCATTCTCTCTCTTACTCTCTCTCGTCAGCTGGGCCAATCAGTCTAAAACTACACATTAGTACCTAACAAGTACTATGGTATTCTTTGGAGTGCCGTGTCATATGAAAATGGTCATCATTCAGAAGCATGTTGTATATCAAAGTAACATGGTATTGCCATCACTGCACATTTAATTGATGCTCATTTACAATAAATCTAGATTATTGATTGATTAATAATAGGTAATAATTCTGACTCACCGATTCCAGCTGTTTCCAGCTAGCTTCGACTTGTTGCTGTGCCTTTCGTCCATCATGGAAATGCTGTTAGAGAGAAGGATGGAGGCAAAAAGGAAGAAGGGAAATTATTTATCAAGATCCATCATAGTTCAATGTAAATTTATGTAAAACACAAACACTTATTTTTTATTTCTGTTCAGAGGTTTCTCTTTAACAGCTCAGGAAACATGTCATTCTTTAGGAGAAAAAATAACAGACACAAAATAGTTGAGAGTATAGAGCTATACAATGAATGTGGATAGCATGAGATATGTTTGAGGTCATATTGAGATCTTAGACGTGTTTCTTTGTATGTGCTGATATAAAAAGAGTATAAGAGTATTTGAACAGTGCAATCAGGAGTATCTGTGTTTAATACATGTATGATTGAACCCAAGAGGGAAACAGTGTGTGTGTGTGTGTGTGTGTGAGTGTGTGTTTGTGTGAGTGAGTGAATGTGTGTGTGTGTGTGTGTGTGTGTGTGTGTGTCTGTGTGTGTGTGAGTGAGTGAATGTGTGTGTGTGTGTGTGTGTGAGTGTGTGTTTGTGTGAGTGAGTGAATGTGTGTGTGTTTGTCTGTGTGTGTGTGTGAGTGAGTGAATGTGTGTGTGTGTGTGTGTTTTTGTGATTTACGAGGACAATTTTGTAAGTTACAAATTAGTAATTACAAGGGTATTATGCTATAAATGTGATTTATGAGGACATTTCTAGTGTCCCCATAATTCAAATCGCTTAAAAATCATACTAAACAATGTTTTATTGAAAATGTAAAAATGCAGAAAGTTTTTTGTGAGGGTTAGGTTTAGGGGTTGTGTTAGGTTTAGAGGATAGAATCTATAGTTTGTACAGTATAAAAACCATTATGTCTATGGAAAGTCCTCATAATGATAGGTAGACCAACATGTGTGTGTGTCTGTGTGTGTGAGTGAATGTGTGTGTGTGTGTGTGTGTGTGTGTGTGTGTGTGTGTGTGTGTGAGTGTGTGTGTGTGTGTGTGAGAGAGAGTGTGTGTGAGCGTGTATTTATCACTTTGTGGGGACCAAATGTCCCCATAAGGATAGTAAAACCCTAAATTTTTGACCTTGTGGGGACATTTTGTTGGCCCCCATGAGGAAAACAGTTTATAAATCATACTAAATTATGTTTTTTGAAAATGTAAAAATGCAGAAAGTTTTCTGTGAGGGTAAGGTTTAGGGGTAGGGTTAGGTTTAGGGGATAGAATATAAAGTTTGTACAGTATAAAAACCATTATGTCTATGGAAAGTCCCCATAAAACATGGAAACCAAACTGTGTGTGTGTGTGTGAGTGTGTTTGTGTGAGTGTGTGAGTGTGTGTGTGTGTGTGTGAGTGAGCGTGTATTTATCACTTTGTGGGGACCAAATGTCCCCATAAGGATAGTAAAACCCGAAATGTTTGACCTTGTGGGGACATTTTGTCGGTCCCCATGAGGAAAACAGCTTATAAATCATACTAAATTATGTTTTTTGAAAATGTAAAAATGCAGAAAGTTTTCTGTGAGGGTTAGGTTTAGGGGTAGGGTTAGGTTTAGGGGATAGAATATAAAGTTTGTACAGTATAAAAACCATTATGTCTATGGAAAGTCCCCATAAAACATGGAAACACAACATGTGTGTGTGAGTGTGTGTGTGTGTGTGTGTGTGTTTGTGTGAGTGTGTGAGTGTGTTTGTGAGTGTGTGTGTGAGTGTGTGTGTGTGTGCGTGTGCGTGAGCATTAGCGTGTGTGTGCGCGTGCGTGAGCATTAGCGTGTGCGTGCGCGCGCGTGTGTGTGTGTGTGTGTGTGTGTGTGTGCCAGGATGCCATATTGCCATATATCCTGTGTGTCTGTGATCAGGCTGTCTGTGTGTTTCTCTTGGCCTGAGCACCCTGGTGAAAGTGTTCGGTTAACCTACACTCAACTCTCCCTCCCACAAAGCACTCAGGGTGACACACAGATAAAGACCAGCATCTGATACAGGTCTAAGATCTGCTAAAGATTCCATTAAAGTCAATATTCAGTACTTAAATCAACACATGACTGCTTAAAAGACAGTTTAAGAAAGAAGGAAGATATACTTAAATAGTCATGCAACAAGTAAAGAATTTGCATGGTTTGTATCTAACAAGCTTATGTTAAAAGATACAATTATATTTCCTTCAGTCAAGTAATATTCATATATATTTCTAATATAAAATAATATCAATAATATAAATTATTTATACCAATCAACACATGTATATTATTATTTAAACTAATTAATACAAAATAATATTTATAATTAAAACCAAGTTTAACTAAACTATGAAATAGTTCATATTGTATATGTAATTTAATTCGAATATTATTATTATTTAAACTAATTAATAAAAAATTATATTTTAAATAATTTTGTTTCATAGTGTAGTTAATCTCAAACAGCGAGACTAACTATACTATTAAATTATTAATATTTAATATATATATATATATAAAATGTTAATCAAATTAATTACATGGTATGCAGATTAATTGATCGAATATTCATTAATATTCATCGCATAGATTAATATTTGCTGAGAAAGCCCCTCAATAACAATAATTCAATATATCATGATTTATATATATATATATATATAAAAAAAATTATAATACAGAAAATCAAAATGCATTACATTATTTTGCACACAAGCATTAAAAATACAATACAAAAAGTGGTTTTAGAATGCAATATATTGTTTATTTCCATATTATTTGACATAACTCTATTGGCCTACAGTTCACAGCAATACATTTTGCAATTAAATTCGTCAATCATTCTGAGATTTATTATATATATATACACACACCGATCAGCCACAACATTAAAACCACCTGCCTAATATCGTGCCGCCAAAACCGCTCCAACCCATCAAGGAATGGACTCCACAAGACCTCTGAAGGTGTTCTGTGGTATCTGGCACCAAGACATTAGCATGAGATGCTTCAAGACCTGTAAGTTGCTCAATCAGATTCAGATCTGGGGAATGTTCATGCTCATCAAATCATTCCTGAACAATGTGTGCAGTGTGGCAGGGCACATTATCCTGCTGAAAGAGGCCACTGCCATCAGGGAATACCATTGCCATGAAGGGGTGTAAGTGGTCTGCAACAATCTTTAGGTAAGTGGTACGTGTCAAAGTAACATTCACATGAATGCCAGGACCCAAGGTTTCCCAGCAGAACATTGACCAGGGCATCACACTGCCTCCACTGGCCTGCCTTCTTCCCATGGTTCCTTCCCATGGTTCATCCTGCTGCCATCTGTTCCCCAAGTAAACGATGCGCACACACCCGGCAGTCCAAATGATCTAAAAGAAATCGTGATTCATCAGACCAGGCCACCATCATCCATTGCTGCATGGTCCAGTTCTGACGCTCACGTGCCCATTGTAAGCACTTTCGGCGGTAGACATGGTTCAGCATGGGCACTCTGACCGGTCGCAGCCCCATACGCAGCAAGCACTGTGTGTTCTGACACCTTTCTATCATGGCCAGCATTAAGTTTATCAGCAATTTGTGCTACAGTAGTTCTTCTGTGGGGTCAGACCAGATGTACTAGCCTTCGCTCCCCATCAATGAGCCTTGGTGCCCATGACCCTGTCGCCGGTTCACCGGTTGCCCTTCTTTGGACCACTTTTGGTTGGTACTAATAACTGCATAACAGGAACACCCCACAAGACCTGCTGGTTGGAGATTCTCTGTTCCAGTCTTCTAGCATCACAATTTGGACCTTGTCAAAGTCGCTCAGATTCTTACGTTTGCCCATTTTTCCGGCTTCCAAAAACATGAAATTCAAGAACTGACTGTTCACTTGCTGGCTAATATGTCCCACCCCTTGACAGGTGCCATTATAACAAGAAAATACATGTTATTCACTGCACTTGTCAGTGGTTTTAATGTTCAGTGTGTATATATATACACACACACACACACACACACACAATTCTTTAAATATCAATTTCAAATCTCACATATGTTAGTCTAATCTTTGTTTTATTGTTTATTAATTCATTTATTCATTAATTTATATATATATATATAGTTTACCTAATCTCGAACAGACAGTCATATCTGTGTTGATAACAGAGTTTGACTCAATATCCTGTGTACTAGACAAAGAGTGAGACAGCAACAAACATTATTAGACCACTAAAATCAGTTTAACCACCTAAACACAATCACATTTTTTGATTCTTGGCAGCATCAGCTACGTCACACCAGCCAAAAACATTTATGCACTGTAAACTGACAACTATTTTAAAATTGAGCATGCGAAATAGAGTGACGTGTGCCATCAATTTACCACATTGGAAATAAAAACAGTTATTTTGCATTTTTATAATACAAATAAAACATTTCAAAAGTCCTTAACTCTTGGCAGATCAAATAATGGGTCAAAACATAAGCATTTAGAATGGTTGTTGAAATTGGGTCGAGGTCAATATACTGATTGTATTCTGCACGTTTTGGCAAATTTAGTACATTATCCAGGTATTCCGTGCATGTACAGAAAATCCACATACTGTGCACATACTCCATACTACATACTCCAGAAATAGTATGAGCAGTATGGTAGTACTGTATGCTTTTCCAAGCATAGCCATTAACAGTTAATGCCACTCAACAGAAACACTAGCCTCAAAACACTACTTTCTGTACTTTGGTCTGTGTGTCATGAGTTTACACTGTTACATTCTGGGGTTTCTCTGCTGGAGGACTGAACCAGGATCTGTGAAACATGTCCAGAACAGACAGAGGGAGTGACAGTGAACAAATGAGTGAGAACAAGAGAGAGACAGATTGTGAGAATGAAAGAGTGTGAATGTGTTTAGTATTCATAGCTGAGTGTTCTAGACTGAATAATGAATACAGGCATGCAGTGTGAATTCAACTCTATGCTGCACATAGCATTATGGGTAAAAACACAGGCACTCAATGAAGAAGTCTAGCTGTCTAGCATAGCAATCAAGAGTTTAAGAATATGCATGCACACATTTGCACACAAAAGAAGTTATATGTTTCATTTGGTTTATGATATGCTAATGTGGTAGACCTGTACTGTACTACTACTATATGCCATAAGTTCTCATAGTAAACTATGTAAATAAACCAGACAACATGCACACACACAAATGTACTTAGGCTTTCTAAATGGGGACGTTATATGAAGCTAATTATAATTACTACAGACTAACCCTAACACTACAAACTGGGTTTTTTCCAAAGATTGAGGACATCACAAACTTTCCCAACTGATCTTGAATCAGTTTTTAGTGTGTTATCAGAGAAGGTCATTAATGGGGAAGCTAACCTCAGCTCTTCTCTAATTGTTCTAAAGAGTCATGAAGCTTCACGGAGAACCTTTCTGTTAGAAACACTGAGAAAAATACATAAATGAATGACAGAAAAAGAAAAACTTACCTGATGAACAGATGAAAGGGATGAAGGTGTTTCTTATGGAACAAAACTTACAGTGCTTCAGAGATCATTCATCATTTATACTCACTCACAAAGCCTCACACAAACAGACAAAGATAAATGAGGACCTGTTTTTCAGGGACCACAAAGGAAGAAAAAGCAGAAAGCAACTGTTTCTTCTCAAACGATAAAAAAAGGGACCTGACGTTTTAGTATTTTTCCACTGTGGAGTGTAACGTTTGTGTGTAAATGGTAAATGGTCTGCATTTATTTAGCACTTTTTTAACCTCAGTGGTTTTCAAAGCACTTTACACTCATTCACACACACACACACACATCAATGACGGCAGAGCTGCCATGCAAGGTGCTAGCCTGCTATTGGGGCAATTTGGTGTTCAGTGTCTTGCTCAAAGACACTTCAGCATGTGGAGTCATGTGGGGTCATGTGAGCCAGGAATCGAACCGCCAACCCTGCGATTAGTGGCCGTCCCACTCTAATACCTGAGCCACAGTGAACACCTGCATAAACTGCACGTCATTTTTAACACAGGCTGACAGAGGCAGTGAAACTCAAGACAGATTGATCTGAATTCAATCAGAATATTTCCAGAGAAATGGAAAAGTGAAGAAAGCACTAGCGACTGGGATCCAAAGAACAGAGCATTAAGAGGAACTGTGTTTTATTAACGGAGAGAGAGTTAGGGTTAAGTTTAGGTCAGTCAGTGGTACGACCAAAGACCGTCTACAGTCCAATCGCGAACCGTTCTCATTCCCCAAGCGTCCAAGTTTCAGGCTTGTGCAGAAGCCGTCCACATCTGCATGCTGACGCCAAAGGTGCCCCTGGCGTCCTCTCCTTGACGCGGTGAGAAACCCCCTTGTTTCAACGACAATACTAATACTAATGAATATATTAGTGTGATATTCCATTATACAATCATACATAATAATCTGTATCCCCTAACCCTACCCCATTTCTAAACCTAACCGATAAAGAGACACTTAGATATTCATAATTTGATACACTGTACATTACACTATTTATAGATATTTTTAATCACAGTCATAAGACACACGAGAGATATCAAACCCGTGTCATAATGCTTGGTGCATAATGCTACATTTGGGTTTGTTCTTCACATATACACTCGGAATGAAACGGGTCACTTCAGCAGTGCAGGATGTGTCCAGACAGATTAAATAGACGGATAAACAACAGATGTAATATTAAGCACTGTGAATACAAGTTGCTGATTTGAAATGAAAATCATTCCCCCAACAGAAGTCACAATGACAAAATTGTACCCCAACATATAATTCAACGATGCTAAAATTCGGAAGCCCTTCACGTCAGTCAGTTGACGTCAAAGGTTTCTTTACTTGCCGATTGCGTCGGAAACTGGTGCCAGAGGGTGCCTTTGGCGTCTGTAGACTGACGTGCTGGGCTCTTGCACAAGCGTCAGTTTTTGACGTCTTGGGAGTGAGAACGTGTTGCCATTTGCTGACCGTCTGATGTATATTGCTCACCAAACCGGAAAGAATTTTCTCAGTCTGGCCAGCTTTAATCTGAATGGGGTGAATCAATAAGGTTTTCTACCTACATTTAGATGGGCAGAAATTCAACTGTTCAAATCGTACAGACTGTCACACAGTTATTTGAACTTTTGTTTTTGTTCATTCCAGTCTATTAGGGTGTGGTATAATATATGTCAAAGAAACCAGCCCCTTAACGGCATGTAACAACAAAAAGAACAGTGAATGGCCGCTTTACTTTACAGGGCGGCTGTGGCTCAGTTGGTAGAGCGGGTCGGCCATTAATCGCAGGATTGGTGGTTCGATTTCCGGCCCACACGACTCCACATGCGAAGTGTCCTTGAGCAAGACACTGAACCCCAACTTGCTCCAAATGGCAGGCTAGCACCTTACATGGCAGCTCTGCCATAATGGGTGAACGTGTCACAGTGTAAAGGCGCTTTGAACACTGTTAATGTTAAAAAGGTGCTATATAAGTGTAGACCATTTACTTGTTGGTCAGAAGGTCTCTTCCTGCCAAAGGCCACATCCACGCTAATCTGTTTTCGTTTTAAACCGCATTGATTTTGCTAAATTTACGCCTCTCATCCACACTTGTACAACGTTTTCCTCCACTATAAACAGAGAATTTCGAAAATGCTCTTCATAACTGCATACTTTGGCAAACAATGACGTTAGGAAACTAGGATTGTGTCCAAAGTTGACAATTCTTGTTTTTTAAAACCTTGACCCCCTCCCATCCCCCTCAGTGGACCAGACTCTATGCCACTATTCAAATGGCTAGAACGTGAGACTAGTCTGGTCCTTGTCATTCAATTAAGTTTTTTTGTTTTTTGTTCTATCTGTTCTTCTCGTCATCCAAATAATTTTTGCAGATGCTCAGATGGTGATTTTATTCGGATCAGTCTGGTAAAGTGATTTGCCAGTTCTCAGGTTCACATTCCGCTATAATAAACTAAATTACAGCACACCACCTACAGATGTCTCTCTGCCTCTCTCTCTCACATACGCACGGTTATAAGCACGGTGAGTGTAAAGCTTCTTCAACAATGAGTTTAAGAGAGAATTACAATACCAGACCATATGCTGTCTGGATTTATAGACTTGGTGTGGTGTGTTTGCAAGATTGTTTTTCATTTATTTATTCCTATTGCCAAAAACATAAACTATAGAACTAGAAAAACTATGTAGAGGTCACGCACCCAAACTTAAATTACAAAAAATGTAATAAAAAATATATTTGGGCACCAGACAGGTTTAGCCTGTCAAAAAGAATCAATTTGCCCAGGATAACTGTAACTACATTAAAGCCACCCGTTACAAATGAGAAATGTAGGTAAATATTTTTAACAATTTCTCTAATCATTATAGTAATTAACAACAGAATAAATCAAACCAAATCAATTGAATTGTGCAAAGTGTTTTTTTTATTTTTACACATCACAGACATGAAATAATTTGGAATACCACATGGCATTTTAATGATACAACACACCTACTCAAACAGCACAATTACAAGACAACTATTAATAAATATGTGTGTGCATGTGTGTGTGTGTGTGTGTGTGTGTGTGTGTCAATGAGTACGAGATTATAATATTGTTCTCCGCAGGCAACTCGTGGGGGGAGAGAGTCGATTGGGGAAACTCCAGAGGTTAGGTGAAGAAACTGAAGCGCCAAATAACTGGTTAACACAGTACACTTCACCTCAACTTCTATGTCAGCGCTATCAGCAATGAAGTGCAGATTCCAATCCGTTGCTTTCGTCTCTGCATTGCAACATGATCCTCGGAGATCTCACTCACCGAACAGCGACGCCGGGCCTCGGTTGAATTGGACAGTGCATTGACAGCACACCTCGACCAGACACTCCTGTAAAGTTTCCACCACCTCCTTCGTTTTTGCAATCACCCCTACACCTGCATTTTGTTCCACTTGTTCTCGTGTGAATGATCGCCCCTGTTTCGCTCCAATCCACCATCTCTCTGACTATCTCTCTGTCGTTCATTAGGACAGGTCCAAATGCACGTGCGTGTGCGGTTGTCCGTACTGCCACAACTACAACTTAAGTGTTTTTGAACCGAAAACTCGTATATAAACATATATGCAGTATACAGTATATATACACACACACACACACACACACACATACATATATATATATATACAGTACTGAGCAAAAGTTTTAAGCACAGGTGAAAAATGTTGCATAGTGAGGATGTCTTCAAAAATAATGACATAAATTGTTTTTATTTATCAATTAATGTCACACAAAGTCCAGTAAACTTAAAAAGCTAAATCAATATTTGGTGTGTCCACCTTTGCCTTTAAAACAGCACCAATTCTCTTAGATACACAGATTATACGGCATCACAAGCGGCTCACTTCCACGATTTTGTACGACTGCGTTTATATCAGCAGCAAATCATATAGAGTTCACATTAACCGTACTCCAGACCGCCTTTTCAAGCAGACTTGGGTGCGGTTCAGCAAACAGTGTGCACATCATCCAATGAACGAAGTCATTCGAACCCAGCTGCACACCAAAAGCGCTAGTGTGAAAGTGTGGCTTAAGTATCCAAATATTTTTTTGATTCACTTTACAATAAAACAATGGAACTAGTTCTTTGAAAAACAAGAAGAGTCAAGAATCTAGTGCTGCTGGATAGATAGCATGATAAAGAGAGAGAGAAAAATAGAAAGAAGTTGACAAAAAAGGAGAAAAGCAACGTTCTGGGAAAGAAGCCAATTAAACACCATGGAGCTCTATTCTCTCTCTCTCTCTCTCTCTCTCTCTCTCTCTCTCTCTCTGTGTGTGTGTGTGTGTATTGCTGGGAAATCTGTATTCTGCAGGTTGATTTCTTAACATTATGAAAAGAAAAGAAATGCACATCACATTCTGTACTAGTAGTACTTTTATTCCTTTTTAACGCTTACTAGTTCTGAGCTGTCTGTAAATATTAATCGTACCATTACAGCTGTGATTCTTTACTTCTCAAGAGTTGAATGTCATTCTGAAATATCTGGTTGTTATTATAAATATCATAGTTTCTAATCAGTGTGTGTGTGTGTGTGTGTGTGTGTGTGTGTGTGTATATGGAATACACACACACACACACACACACACACACACACAGTACTCTGTGTAATTCATATACACAAACCAGACACTTTTAATCTAAACACACAACAGTGCCTCCATTTATGGAAAAGAGATAGAGAAATAAAGAGAGAGAGAGAGAGAGAGAGAGAGAGAGAGAGAGAGAGAGAGAGAGAAATAAAGAGAGCGAGAGAGAGGAAGGATGTGCAATACTTCTGAGAACATATTTTCTTTCATGGAAAAATGGATAATTGCATAAAAACGTTGAATATGACAAAATAGATGACGATTATGTGTATGCATGACATCACTCACCGTTTTCCTCTCTGTTTTGAGTTCCTGTGTGTATCGCGAGAGTTCGGCAATAATCTGTGATGTCATGTTCTCTGCAATGACCTCATGCTGGCCGGCGTAATCATTTAGCTCGTTTAGCGTAGAATGAAATGCACGACACCATGTGTACCTAAGACAGGAAGTGATGTCATCAGTGCAAAAAAGTGTCTTGCCTTAAGCTAATTTAAGTAAGTCAAATTATAAATCAAACATCTGGCTCTTTCATTCAACCCATCTGGATTTCGTACCACACAAACCATGAAATAAAATGTACTAATTGAAAAGTACATTTTCAATTAAATTCAACTTACTTATTCTCATCCTCCTCTTTTTTCTTAGGCTGGTATTTCTTCGACAGATTCCTGTGTAAAATTAAAGAAAAGAAAAACAGTTGGCAAAACAATTGGCACTGTTCGGAATAGCATACTACCATAATATTAATACTAATACTATAGCCATGTTTCATATGTTTTTGGAAAGCTCTCAGTCAAAGACAAAAACATAGCGAGTAATAGCAAAGTATGTCTTAGATATTTATGTTTCATGTGGACATCACGAAAAATGTACAGATCCTAAAATATATACCATTACTTAGAGGAGGTGATTATCTTTCATCCGGCATACATACACAAGGTAATAAAATGCATAGATCATTAGACAATTGACACAAAGCACAGTAAGCACAGTGCACACAGCATCTGGCTATCTGGAATCGTGCAATCTGGCTGAAAGCACGTTAGCTTTCCTGGATCGGAAATGATGTTGCATCATGGAACGTTAAACCAGACGGACTGGGTTCAGATCTGTGCAAAAAGTCACCCATTTTTTAACCCAGAGACATGTGATCGATGACTGTTACGATGGCCACTTTGAGATGGCGCCAAGTACATGACAGACTCAATGATGACTCAATTGGCACAGAATTAAACTCATTCTGTGAAATCTCATTACTAAAATCATGCCTGCATGTTACGCACACCTGTAGTCATTGTTGGGTTTGCATGTGCTATTAGGTCTTATGCACAATTATTATGTTTTATTTGTTTGGAGAGGCTTTTGGACACTTGGAGACATTTTTGGACACTAGGATAAATGATTTGTGTAATGATATAACTTTTAATTGCTTTGTCATATCAACACAAAATTACTCAGTTACAGGGGACATGATAAGGAACAAAACAAAAGAAAAACAAAAGAGCTACCTGATTTACACCATGAGATATTTTCTGATTTTTCAGCAGTTTCTTAGGCTGAGAGTCTCAGAATTTATCTTAAGTTTATATTTTTGAGAGTTTTCTTTTCAATGATACCAAACACTTGACCCTTTTTGGGTATGCCACTGAAACAGAAAATCTTTGAAAACACCCTCAAAGGTTAAAGGGTTCAAATGTAATGTAACCGTGCGTTCACACCAGAGGCGGCAAGAGTGTCAAATCGACCGGAAGTCATTCATTTTCAATGATAGCCAGCGTCTCTTGGAAAGTTCAAGTGCAGTCAACATTATGGTAATGAGCTGTGACGCGGTTCGGCGGCAACCTATTGGAATATAGAAGTGCTCCGCTCTAGCGAAGTCTAGAGAACACAACAGTGTAAACTTTGGTTCCCACCAAACATTAGTTCCGAAGATAATGAACTAATTAATAAAACTAATTATTGCCATGGCGGGTTTCCCAGTAATATATGATCTGTCCCTGTTTGCTTACAGGGATACAAGGGCAGTTGTGGCTCATGTGGTAGAGCGGGTCAGCTGCCAATCGCAGGGTTGGTGGTTCGATTCCCGGCCCACACAACTCCACATGCCAAAGTGTCCTTGGTCAAGACACTGAACCCCAAGTTGCTCCCAATGGCAGGCTAGCGCCTTGCATGGCAGCTCTGCCACCATTGGTGTATGAGTGTGTGTGTGAATGGGTGATTTGGAAACAGTGTAAAGCGCTTTGGTAACCTCGAAGGTTAAAAAAAGCGCTATATAAGTGCAGAGCATTTACCATATAAAACAACCAAGAACACAGTTATTATTACAAATATATTTTATTTTGATAACAAACAACTATAATTTTAATTACTTTCTGCCATCGATCGATTTCTTATTTTCACATTTTAAAGAGTTCATGAGGATATGCGCTACTTGTGATAGGTCGGCAAAAAGTAAATGGTCGACATGTCTGGATGTTTAAATTGCGGCCCCTTTAAATATAGTTCACAAAACAAAGCATTCTGAACAAACGTTGCCGCCCACCTATTTCAACTACGTCAGAGCGTCCACGAGCATCCTCGAGCGTTGAAGGCAGGGCAGCCAGAGCGAATTTTGACGCTCTCGCCGCTTCTGGTGTGAACGCACGGTAACCCTAGCTATTTCCAAGACAACTGGATGGCATTTACTGAATCATATATGGGGGTAATGAGTTCATGCGATGACAGCGTAGTGTACTACTCTTCAAAATGTTAACTGTTCTATAATGTGTACCGTTTCACATATAATTTTATTGTAAAAAAAGTAGGTAGCATTCAGAGTATACTTCACAGTATGCAGTTAGTAGTAGACCAGATTTTGTTTCCAAACATATTAACAAGCACACAATGCTGAACTATGTTTATAGACCAATCAGACATCTCAATTAAGAAAATCGACAAATCAAAATTAGGACAAATAACCAATCAACAATTAGAATCACACGGTTGTCAGTCCTGTACTATAATGCTAAAAACTGTTACGTTCACACACAGTCTTGTTATAAATGAGAGTGACAGCCACATGTTGTGTATGAGTGTGTACTCTTTCATCTTTCTCTCTGTTGCTTTTTTGTCAGCCATTACACACACACACACACACACACACACACACTTTATTCTTGTCACTGTATTGTATTATCACCATCTAAAAATACAGAGCGTCTGCTTGTCATCAGTGCCTTGGGGCATGCGTGTTTGCATGCGTGTTTGTCTGTTTTTACTGCATTTCCCCAATGAACATGCACACGCCTACAGCGAGACAGACACCTCTCATTTACCATCAGTCCAGCTGTTACTGTGCTCATGTTTTTTTGGCCTGTGTTCAAAAAACATACTATCATAGTACTAACCAAACAAACGGACGAACGAACAAACTAAATAACTGTCTGTCTGTATGTCTGTCTGTCAACTAATCTATCCATCCGTCCATCAGTCTGAATTATATTTTTTGTATTTTCTGACTGTTCTCTATATGCTACATCATTTGTGTGCATTTTATGTTCCTTATATTGTGTATTTTGACCACTGTGACTGTATTTTGTGTTACTGTAAAACTGTTGTGGCATAAATACATTGCTCTCCCGCTCTCTCTCTCTCTCTGTCTGTCTGTCTGTCTGTCTCTGTCACACACACACTCTCACACACACACAGAGAGAGAGAGACACATATACATGCAGAGTGTCTACTATAATCTTGGCTAATTCTCTCTCCATACATGCAAAACAGTATCTGGATGAAAAGGGCTATCTGGGATAATGTTAATATATGTAATAATATAGAATAATGGTATTTAATGAAATTCCTTAAATGACATTGAAACATGCTTTATAAATATAGTAAACACACAGTAGTGATATACACTCACTGAGCACTTTATTAGGAACACCTGTACACATTATTATTCATGCGATTATCTCATCAAAACAAAAACCATCCAGTGAGCGGCAGTTCTGCGGACTGAAACACCTTGTCGATGAGAGAGGCCAACAGAGAATGGCCAGACTGGTTAGAACTGATAGAAAGTCTGCGGTAACTCAGATAACCGCTCTGTACAATTGTGGTGAGAAGAAAATAATGTCAGAATGCACAACATGTCAAAACTTGAGGCAAATGGGTTACAAAAGCAGAAGACAATGTCGGGCACTGACCATAGTGCCCAACCATAGGGTTCCTAATAAATTCCTCAGTGAGTGTACAGTATATAGTACCATGGTATTACTATCTGGTACCATCACTAAACAATGGCAATGCCACATTACTGTTTTATAAGAAGTAATACACACCGATAATGGCAGATGATACAGACATTTTACAAGTTTTGAGATTATAAGTAGAGTTTACCACATCCAGTAACAGATCGGAGTGTCTGAGAATGTGTGTGTGTGTGTGTGTGTGTGTGTGTGTGTGTGTGTTTGTAGACAGCTAAACCCCTGCTGTGTCTGGGAATTAAAGGGGTTTCCTACTGCTATCTGTAGGGGGTTGATGTACAGTCAGTGTGTGTGTGTGTGTGTGTGTGTCCTCCAGTGCTTGAGAGTTTTAATCCTATCACTGGAATGGGGGGCGGGGTCATAGCGCATGATTGGACGGAACAAATGTAGGTCACCAACATGGAACACCATGCTGCCACCTTGTTACCACGGTAACCTGCATTTTCTCCCCAAATACCCATACACACGCACACAGAAAACAACACTTTTGCCTGTCCTTCCTGTATCCTTGAGCTGTCAGTACCTGTCTTAGTTTCCACAGACATGACACATGCATGATCACAAAGAAAACCCCATTCTTTGAAGTGTCATATAAATACCACAGTTAATGAACATGGTAATTAAATACAGTATATTTCAAAAGTCCCATGATATTACCATCTGAATCATGTCTATAGTCATCACATGTAATAAGTGTAACAAGGACACTGTAAAATAAAGTGTTACCACAAGTTTTATAAATACTGAGATTATGTAATGCAAAATATGTAATTCTCACCTGATCTGTCTTGCATAGTTAAGCTCGATCTCTGATCTCTCCTTTACAAATTTGGTGTATTTTTCTACAAAGTCGATTCCCCACTGTGTGTGCTTTTCCAAGTTATCAAACTGATCCTGAAAGAGAAAGCAGGAGAGAAATATGTTAAATTAGGTACCATAACAGGGAAGGGTAGCGAACATTTAACACCTCATATCAGTTCTTGCTATAACAAATGTACATCACAACAGGTTCACAAAAGGTGTAAATATTGTAACTGTGCTTGAGCTCATTGCAGTTAAAGAACTGATTTATTTAAAGGTTTAGTCGGTGTCTAATGCACCATATTTGAGATGTGTCTAATTCTCCCCTTTTTCTCCCCAATTTGGAATGCCCAATTCCCAATGCGCTCTAAATCCTTGTGGTGGCGTAGTGGCTCGCCTCAATCCGGGTGGTGGAGGATGAATCTCAGTTGCCTCCGCGTCTGAGACCGTCAGTCCACGCATCTTATCACGTGGCTTCTTGAGCGTGTTACCGTGGAGACCTAGCGCGTGTGGAGGCTTCACGCTATTCTCCACGGCATCCACGCACAACTCTCCATGCGCCCCACAGAGAGCGAAAACCAAAAGCAAACCAGATTTACAAAAATATATACATGTATAAAGTCCTAAAGTTTGATTTAAAATAGGTTTGAAAACTAATATTAATTCCTGCTGCAGATATCTGGAAAATAATGTCAACAAAATGCTTGTAGAATCCTTAGAATAGAGTACATTCACACTTCCTGTTAAGTGTACAGTATAGATAGCCACCTAACACACACTATCAAACACTGTTGCAATGTCACAAAGACAAATCATTAGTATCCCTATAGTAAACAGCTCAGTGTAGGAGTATAATGCATTCTGGGTAAAGTATGACAAAGACCAATATTTGCAGCCTATGTTGATGGAAGTGCATTAAACAAAATATATATGAGATCAGTAATCCTGAGCTAATTAAAAGGTTATTCATGCCTTTTTATTGACTATATGTGATCTGAACATATTCATAATTTAAAAAATAATGGCAACACACTCTGCAAAATCATCAGGATTCGTACGACTTTTCTAATTTTGGCTAATTCGTATGATACAGGTTGAATTCCTGACTTTCACTAGTACTCCAATGATGTCGCTGGACATTGTTTCCATCTCATATGCAACAATCACTTGCTGCTGTCACACACGACATGTTCCTATCATGTTTACACACTCTACTGAAGTAGAAGTCGTACAAGTTTATGCGAACAAAATCGTGCGACGTCACACGAAATAGCCACCTCGTAAGTTGTTAACGACTTTTCATGAGATCAGGTTGTTTTAATATGACACAGCAGGAAGTTCTTGCTAATGTGCCTCTCTCTAAACCTTTAGAAAAATGTCACAAAAATGAAGATTACAACATCAAGTAGAAGATTACATTCTACAATGACTCGTGCATTTTATTCAAAGCCACTTGAAGACGTGCGATAGCTTTCTAAATCACAAAAGTCTGTGTTTAATAAGTAAATATATAAAATGGACGCGCAGCTCCAGCGCGTTATTTAATGGCTGACCTGTTTACACACACAGCGGCTATTTTTAGCCTTCATGCAGTGCGTAATATTTAAGCGCTACTCACGAACAACATCTCAGATGTAAATGCCCAATAGTTCGGTTCACTTATAATATGCATTTAGAACGACACATACAGCACTTCCAGGAGAGTTCAGAATGTCAAAATAAAAGCCTGAAGGTTTAAAAGTTAAAGGTGTCACGGAGAGACTCACAGAGGCAGAGATATGCACTCAGTAGCAGGGTTTATTGAACAGATGATTGAAACAGTGATGTAAACATTGCGAGTAAATCCAGTTGAGCAGAGTGGCAAACATCAGGTGAGTAATATCCAGACAGGGTATAGACACGATGAACAGATAACTCACAACATTCCTATGATACTTGTAGGCAATAATGAAGACACAGGTATGTTTGACATAGTAGAAAGGTCTGGAGTCTCAGAGATACTATAATGAGAACAGACAAAGAGTGTGAGTGAAAGCGAAGTACATATGCAGTCCATGATTAGCCACTAATGATATGCAGGTGCGTGTAATCAGAACTCAGGGGAGAGTGAGCTCTGAAGGCAGTGAGGAAGAAAGAGAGAGAGAGACCGGTGGATCCATGACAAAAGGTGCATGACTGAGATAGATTGAGAGGTTTGTGTTTCTTTACATATTAAAGAGTACTCCCAATTAGTTCCCCACCATAACAACACTGGTATCGGATCGGGATAGGTATCGGCCAATACTGAGATTTCCGATAACGGAATCGGATCGGAAGAGAAAAGGTGGTATTGGTGCTTCCCTAACATCAAGAAGTTTCTTAATCTGCAGAAAGAAAGAAAAAAATAACTCAAGAACCCTGAACAACCAAAAGTGGTTCTTGATAGAAACAAATAATAATAATAATAATAAATATAGTATATTTGAACCTAAGGTGCTGAAAAAAACCTTGACAAACCTATTGCATGCACACACTAGAACATAAAGGTTCCAATCGGAATAAAAAAAATGGTTCCACAAATGACTTTAGATTCTATAGATTTAAAAAAAAAACATCAAAAGAAATCCATCAACTGGTGCTTTAAACAACCCAGAAACCAATACACTGTTCTGAAGTACCAATTATTTATCACAAAGAACCTTTTTAATCTCCAAAGTACCATATGGCTCAACGAAGAAACCTATAGAGTGAAAAACGCTTCAAAAACCACAGAAGAACCTTTCTATTTGTGCTCACAAGCACAATGAGGAACTAGTATAAGAGTATTAGAACAACTGAACACTACTGAATAAATAACTGAAGACCTGCACGGTACACCCTAGACAGAAACTAACATCAATTCAGCATTGGCAAGTCTTACGTCTTGGAGTGATGTTGTTGTAACATATAAGATCACCTTTGTTTGACTCCAGCATCCACCCATTTTCTCTTCAACCATCTCGAAGTTTGAACAATCCAGGCAAATATTCACTCACTTCCTCCATCCATACGAACATTACATGTATAAGAAGATACCAGTATCCTCACTTTCTCTGTCTGTTAAAAAACATGCAACACTGATCAGTTCCTGTTCATGCACAGAGTATGCATGCATTCACTGAGCAGACAGGATGAGCACACAGAAATCTGCACGTGTGCGTTTGAGCGCACAGGAAGAGCATGTGGGTTATGATTCGAGTTTTTGTGCTCTAGTCACAAATAACTTTGATATTACAGCTTTTGGATCTGTCATTTAAGCCTATTAAAAACAAACAATACAAAAGCACGGCTACGAAACACACAGAGACTATCAAAAGTTCCTTGTCAGCATCTGGGGAATTTAAATGACCTAATGTGATTAGTTGGGCTCATTTAAACACAGATCACCTCCTCTTACACAACACAGTCTTTAGTACTCACGCCAGAGCTAAGAAACGCAACAAAAACATGGTTTTATGGTTTGGATATCCACAGAAAAGACCAATGGTGGTTGGGACATTATGCAATGAAATAAGATGTCCTGTGAATGAATGCTCAGAATTAAGCAAGACGTTTATGACGTTTTTAAAATGTTACTTATGATACCTAAACAAGTACACTACCAGTCTAAAGTTTGGACAGGCCTGCTCGTTCTTTACACTCTTTTTCAACATTTTAGAATAATACTAAATTCATCAGAACTATGAAATAACACAAATGAAAATATTGGAGTAATTCGAGACTAAAAATGTTAAACAAATCAAAACTATTTTATGTTTTAGCTTCATGTTCAACTTCAAAGTTCATATAGGGCAATTCCATGTCAAATCTACCAAATTTCTGAAAATGTCCTGGCTGATATGTACTATTTTGTTGATACTTTTTCAAAAGAAAGATAAAAATAGGCTAAATGATGATGAAAGCCAAAATATTAAATGCAATGAATCCATTATTTTGTAGAGGGGAATCAAATTGACCATTTTCTATGATTTGGAGCAAAACTATGTCACATTGAGAGCCCTGTATCTCTGCAATTTAACCATATAGGGCCTAAAAAATGAAGATACATAAATATAAGTTTATTCTAATCAAGTATCTAAAAGGATATTAAGATATCTTTAATACTTCTGGAATTATATGGACTCCAACTTTGGAAAAACAACACAAAAAAGCTTTTTTTCCAATATTTGGAACACACCATTTGCATCTAACGCAACAAAGGGGGCTGAAGTCAACTGATTTTAGTAAAGCTGTGTTCACACTGCCAGCTACACACAGCGACAAAACGACCTCATCTCATTCATTTTCGATTAGAAGTGGCGACTCCTGGCAACATGAGCGATGGTGATTGATGGCGACCGGATGTGGGCGTGTCCAGCGACGCTGGAAATGAATGCAAATGAAGAGCGACTTTAGGGAGCGACAGCCAATACGAGAGAAGATGGTAGAGCTCACGTGATCCTAATATTTCAATAATAATATTAATTGTAAAGAAACAGTGCTGTTTAGACTCTCAATACACACCACCAGCAACCAAATCACCAGCCACTGGCGGCATGCAGTGACAAATTCGCTGGCAGAGTGAACGCAGCTTAACAGACCTACCTATCTCTGATTAAATATAAAATAATGATGCCACCACCTTTCTGAAATTATTTTTGTGACCTATATTATTTTTGTGCTCCAAAATCATATAAATCAAATAAAAAAAAGCAATAATAACTATATTATTTACAAAATTTGTATATTTTAGTATTAGAACACAATACATTGTGTTGCTAGAACACCCAATTACCTTCTGATCTGAAAGCATTTTAGCCCATATTTCTCTGAATGAGGAAGCGGCTCCCATCTTCACCCAATACAACCTGTCAACCAATGCCAGGTTCCACCTACTCCAAGTTTTAGAACTGAGGCCAGCCAGCCTCTCAGCTCCAAACCAGTGTCAGTCAGTCCGCTAGCATACGGTGCAAAATCACCGATGTACTCCGACCCAAACCAGCAGGAATCTGTCTTCCAGTGATCAGACGCACCAGTAATCCAGCTGTTCCCGAAGTGATAATGGTGGATTATAATCCAGTGTATGTCTCTGCCCAAAGATTAAACCACTCCCACTGGCACAGAGCAGATATACATAGAAGGATATCCAGTAGCTTCAGGCCAAACTCAAAAAGGGGAGGGAGCTTCAAACCCCCAGTTAAGATAAACAGAGTCCCTAACCCTTTCCCAAACCCTATCCGTGTGTGGAAGTGTTGCCTCCTTTTAACGTTGGCCCAACACCCTTTTGGAGTAACCACACCCCTTCTGGAGTTACCCCGCCCCCGTTTGGAGATATCCAGGCTGCAGCTACATTTATATTTATTAATTTGGCTGATGCTTTAATCCAAAGTAACTTACAAAAGAGGAATAATACATCATAAGCGATTCATCTTAAGGAGACAGCAGTACAAACATTGCTGCATTACAATGTTTCACTAGCATAGTAGTATCCAAGACAGATTAGAGTGCAACAAGAATATATATATTATATATATATATATATATATATATTATATATAATTGAAGACAGAGAATGAGTCTGCTTCATGGGTGGAGTTGGGAAGGTCATTCCATCAATGAGGTTCAGGGAAACAGAAAGTCCAGGAAAGTATTTTGGTGCTATATCTAGTATTTAGCTATATCTACTTGGATATACTGCAACATCTGGAGCAGATCGTCTGCACGTCTGGGCACCAGATTTAGAAGAACCTACTGTACTTCAGTGGTTCTGTTACTTTATTCAAGCCCAGTTCTAGTGCTGAGATACAGTAAGACAAGCTACAACCAAAAACACACTACCGCAGAGAATTAGACACTTCCAATTATCATGTTTACAATAACATTTAGTCATTTAGCAGACATTTTTATCCAAAGTGACTTGCAATGAGGAATACTGCAACATAACCGATTCATGTTGCTCATGTTGCTTCATGTTTTCCAAACATTCCATTTTGGTTGTGGGAATGTTAAAATGTCAGGTTTTCGTAATGTAAGTAGAACATTCATAGCATAACGTAGCATAGCACATAGCGTAACGTTACTACCAAAGTTCTCTCAACTTTTATTTGTATACAATTGACCATACGAGGAACATTGATTTGTACGTTCCAAAAGCAAGTTGTCATCCAGGCTATACCACATTATTTGAAAGTTTCTCTCTGTCTACAATTAAAGAATCTGACTAAAAGCCAATAGAACTACAAGCCAACAAAACCACGCATGCCACGCACTCAACAACGGAGTACCTAGCACATCCACAGCGGAACATGGGAACCACTCGAGCACTTCAAGCATTCTCTTCAATGTCCATCACCGCACTTGAAAATTCACTGTTGATTGTAATAAACGCCCACACCGGACACACTATAGTGTTTATGGTTGTCTGTGACTCCTTCTCAACCCCGCTACACAAGAGATTTCAAATAATCAAGTTATTCTCTGCTTTTGACGTCAATCCATGAAAAGGCATGTGCACAAAACTTGCATTCATTGGATAAGCCTGTGAGAACACCGGTAGAGATATTTGTTTTCATGCAACGCAAAATCGGATTAATGGGAAAAAATCCACCCGTGCTGATCTCAGACCAATAACGGAGACATTTAATGCGTTTACATGACCACAAACTTGGTTGGCTTATTAAGCATAATCGGTGTAAGAACGTGCATGTAAACGTGCTCATTGTTGGATATGTGAACAATGGATTTCCGTGTAAATTGTTCGTAACACTATTAATTTCAACCATTGTCACAATTTACACAAGAATGTCTTATGGACAGCGTATAAAATTAGCACCGGTCACCCGCCAAATGCAGGTGTTTCATGCCCATTGGTGGGTCATATTTCTCATCTATCCGTTACTGTGGTGGGTGACCTTTAAGACGTCTCAGAGTGACATACGACAAGAAATGCCATTAGACACAATGGCACAAGCTTGAAGAAACACACTTGTTGATGGTTTGAAGAACAGATGAAAGAAAAGCCGTCAATGTGCATGTCTGATTGACTGTGTATTCAGAGGGTCATTGGCACTTTGGCGCTCACACGTGCATCATTGGATACATATGTAAATAACTTGCAACAACATTGCGATAAGTGAATTGTCATATGTATCAACATAATTCAATACAGCCTTAGCTTTCTTGTTTGTCTACTCTTTAGCCTCCATTTGTATGTTGCAAAATATCATTATGATAATAATAATAGACTGTGGTGTTATATGTCATATTGTTATTATATAAGAGAGAGAGAGAGAGAGAGAGAGAGAGAGAGAGAGAGAGAGAGAGAGAGTGTATGTTCATATTTTTCTCTTGGTGTTGTATTCATCCCTGCCACCAGGATACACTGTTAGTACACTGGGTCAGTTTTGTATATATAGAGGAAGTAGAACAGGCAGATCAATTTGTATTCCTCATGGTGTATAATGAGAAACTCTTTGTGGTTTACTGCTCAAATAAAGGATTTATTTTCTGAGAATGATCCTACAACTTAGAAAGCTGTTACCTTAGCTGTTTGTTCAACACTGCGATCCTCTGTGCATCTTTGCAACTGCTAAGAGACCATTCAGGACTTACTACAACTAACTAGTCATCTAGACCATCTTTGTTCTTGCCATCAAATAGGATTGTTTCAGATTTGAATCTCTTTCATCATTGTTCATTCATCTGCCAATCTCATATTGTTTATGTTCATGTTTGGTATTGTTTTTGCCATATTACTTTTTCTCTCTTTGAATGATTTATTCCAAGAAATGGTGTGGTTGATTTACTTTACGGTATCCTTGTGTTATAATTATACATTATCATTTTGAATACATGTATGGAAAGAATTACACTGTACATAATAGCAATAATGAGTCCCCCCCTTATCTCTTTTGTAACACCTTAGTTCAAAGTAGCTGAGACAGGTTATTATATATATATATATGTGCTCTTATTGAAAGAAATTGGAACTTTTATTCACCAAAGTGGCATTCAACTGTAACACAATATTTAGTCAGGACATTAATAACATGAAAAATGTATTAAAATTTGGAAAAAAAATTCAGAACTTCTTAAACTACTTCAAAGAGTTCTCATCAAAAAATCCTCCACGTGCAGCAATTTGCAGATCCTTGGTATTCTTGGTATTCTAGTCAGTTTGTCCAGATACTCATGTGACATTTCACCACATGCTTCCTGTAGCACTTGCCATAGATGTGTCTTGTCGGTCACCTCTCACGCACCTTACAGTCTAGCTGATCCCACAAAAGCTCAATGGGGTTAAGATCCATAACACTCTTTTCCAATTATCTGTTGTCCAATGTCTGTGTTTCTTTGCCCACTCTATCCTTTTTGTTTTAATGTTTCAAAAGTGGCTTTTTCTTAATAATTCTTCCGATAAGTCCTCCTGAGTCTTCTCTTTACTGTTGTACATGAAACTGGTGTTGAGCGGGTAGAATTCAATGAAGCTGTCAGCTGTGGACATGTGCTGCATCTATTTCTCAAACTAGAGACTCTGATGTACTTATCCTCTTGTTTAGTTGCACATCTGGTCTTCCACATCTCTTTCTTTCTTTGTTAGAGCCAGTTGTCCTTTGTCTTTGAAGACTGTAGTGTACACCTTTGTATGAAATCTTCAGTTTTTTAGCAATTTCAAACATTGTGAAGCTTTCATTCCTCAAAACAATGTTTGACTGATGAGTTTCTAGAGAAAGCAGTTTCTTTTTTTGCCATTTTTGACCTAATAATGTCCTGACAATACATTGTGATCAGTTGAATGCCACTTTGGTAAATTAAAGTACCAATTTCCTTCTGAAACAGCAAAATCTGTACATTATTCCAAACCTTTGGCCGCCAGAATATATATATATATATATATGGTTCACTGCGGTTCGCTGTCCCTTTCTGCATATCGCTGCGCCATTTTGTTGTCCGTAATGCATAATGCGGCGGCTCATTTTAGATTATCGATATTCGGCACAATTTGCGGCCAACCCACCGGCCTGCTCGGCTCTCCCGATGGCCAGTCCGCCTCTGATCAGCCCCAATGTCGGCCCACCGGGAAAATACCCGGAATGGAGCATTTAAAAAACGCCACCATTATCACGTTCTTTGAAAAAGATGACATTACAAAACTGAAAAACAAACTTAATTGGATTAGTGTGGACATGGCCTAAAAACATCATAAAGAATGTTTGTTACTAACATCTGAATAACCTTTACATAACATTAGCCAAAAGTTTTCGAGATGTTCCAAAGAGAAAAAACACACTCCAACAGAGGTGATGGAGTAACTATCTATCATTGTACTCGAGCGGTGGTGAGGTATGCAATAGTATCTGCCATGTACTAAGTCAGCATGGATTAATGAGGGTTACAAAAGCTCACAGCTGACCCCAGAACAGAGACAGAACCGATTGTAGAGCACCTGAATCCTGTTCACTCGTCTACTGGACAGAAAGGAAGGATCAGAAAAGAGAGAGAGAGAGAGAGGGGTGAGCACATAACCATACTTGGCTGTGGGCGTCTGCGCTGCACACTTGTAAAATCAAAGCTCGGCCAGGTGGTGATTGAGAGACTATAGATGAATATATAGAGAGCGAGTGAAAGTGATTTCCATACATTGACATGTCGATTAACAATATTGACCAAGTCATTTAACCCCCCCAAAAAAGGACAAGGAAAAAAAACATATAAAATATAAGATTGTATGCTAAATATTTAACGTTTTTAAGCCATAATACAAAATCTTGACATGCTGCAATTTTACAGGTATAGCCAGCTTAATGATGTCATCATGGATTCTGAATAAAAAATTAGGTCATACTCTAGCCTTTATATGGAAAGATATAACCATTTTCTTAATTATTCTGTCAGCTGTAACCAGTCAAAGACGTCAAGAAGGCAGAATGCTGTAATTCAGCCTAAAATGTACAGTAAGTACACACAATTGCACAACAGCACATGCAAGAGAATAGTTTTATGACATATATTCCATCATCCAGAGACACACACACACAAACGCCTCCTCTGACTATAAATAGCCAGAATGTGGTCTGATGGGACATAGAGAGATCCTAGAGTTCACTCTTCTCTCATGATCTCATTAAATCCAACAACTCCTAAGACTAGAGCATTACTGCACTGTTGCAGTCTGTCGCTGATATTATGTTTAGTAAAAACAGCAAAGTTTGATAAGCATCACTGTTACAGTTTGTGCTACAGACCGCAAATACTGTGGAGTACTTTGATATATGTAAACCTCAGTCTGAAGATAAGCCCAGGTTTTATTGCCGTCTGTAAACTGTTTGCTCAGGCCAGCACTTGTGCAAACTGAACACCTTGGCACACAACGCAGGCACTAATATGACAACATTGTAAAACTGTGCCCGTATGTGTAAGTGTATGTAGAGAATGAGGTTATATGTATATGCTAAATACAGACAAGTGTTAATACTAAAACCAGACCATAAATGTAGTTTTTAACCTAGTTATTAGGTAGCAGAATGTCCCAAAAGACCCCAAGGTTTTTGATAATTCTGCAGTTCCACTGCCAACCTCATGAAGCAGTAGAGAGCTAGAGACAATGCATGGTTAACTGTTGTCATCACTGAACTGACAAAAAAACACAAACAAGACAGAAAGACTTTCTTGTGTGCTTGTGATTCAGTACTAATCAACCACCTATCAACCTAAAAGTCCCAGAAATTCCAACACACACAAACATCAAGGTCTAAAAGTCTCTTTTGTGGGTTTGTGACTGAAGCTAGCAAGTGCCATTTAACTAGAAATCCCCCAGAGATCACACACTTCTAAAGAGTATGATTCACACACACACCACACACATACACAAATGACTTTGAACAGCACAAGGGAGAATTTTCAAAATGTAGAGCACACACACAGCTACTTAGCTTAGTAGCTAAATGGGGACCATAGACTTCTGCTGAAAAAATGCATTTTAAAGGGGTAGTTCACCCAAAAATGTAATTTCTCTCATCATTTACTCACCCTCATGCCATCCCAGATGTGTATGACTTTCTTTCTTCAACAGGACACATTTGAAGAAAAATAGAAAAAATATCTTAGCTCAGTAGGTCCTTAAAATGGAAGTGGATGGTGATCCGACCTTTGAAGCTCCAAAAATCACAGACAGTCAGCATAAATGACTGGTTAAACCAATGTCTTCTAAAGCGAAATGATCACTTTTGGTGCAAAAAATATAAAGATTTAAGGACTTTGTAACTATAAATCATCGCTTCAGGTCAGCATCTGTACCGCATGGTCTCTCGTGTGTCGTATTCGCGATGGCATGTTCGGACATAATCTCATGTTTTGCTCTCGGTTGAGACATCCTTGATGAGCACAGAAATAGCCATTGTGAGTAACGAACAGATACAAACACAGATCTAAACCAAAACCAATGAAGCTTCAGTATAGCGTTCCTCCAACTCAGCTGTAAACAGCTCCGCTCTTCCGGGTGTGCCGCGTCTGTTCTCACGTGAACATAACAACACGATTACATCACACACGCATACTGCTGCAGACCGGAAGCAAGGATTTATATTTAAAGTACTTAAATATTTATCTTTTTCCCACCAAAAGCGATTGTTTGCTTTAGAAGACATTGGTTTAACCAGTGGAGTCGTATGGATGACATTTATGCTGACTGGCTGTTCTTTTTGGAGCCTCAAAGATTGGATCACCATCCACTTTCATTTTAAGGACCTACTGAGCTATTTTTTTCTATTTTTCTTCAAATGTGTTCTGTTGAGGAAAGAAAGTCATACACATCTGCAGGGCTGGACTGGGAAGAGAAATCGGCCTGGGATTTTACATAGCAACTGGCCCAAATGTTGAGCGGGGGGGTGTTCGCTGTCCATTTCTGCATAACTCAGCGCCGTTTTGTGGTCCGTTCTCCATAACACACCAGCTCATTTTAGCTTATCGTGGCCCATTCGGCCCGTTTCGTGGCCAACCCACCATCCCGCTCAGTTCTCCCGATGACCAGTCCGCCCCTGATCGGCCCCAAAGTGTGTAGGCCCACCGGAAAAATGCCCGGTATGCCAGATTACCAGTCAAGCCCTGCACTTCTGGAATGGCATGAGGGTAAGTGAATGATGAGAGAATTTTTATTTTTGGGTGAACTATCCCTTTAATGGTCTATCGAGTTTTATATCAACAAAACCTTTAACCTAAACCTATTAGTGTTATAAAAAAACGCAATTATTAAAGTAGCCATATCTTTGTTGTGGTGCTTCTATGACAATTTCAGCTTACACGTCGATTTGCATGCTCTTCGGGAATTACAAGTTGATCACTCTCAAACAAGCTTGTAAATGTCATTGGTTATGTAATGCAAATGCTGAAATTACCAGCTTAACTCAACTAAGACCAGCAAACCAGCCTAGACTTCAAGCTTAAGTCCATCATTTCTCCCCCACCAGCATCACCAAGTGGCATTGCAAAAATAATGACGGTAAACAGGTTTCCTGAACACTCTCTCTCTGTCTACAAACAGATAGTCCCGCCCTGTACCCATTGGTTATGCCAATGTTGCTGTGACAGGCTGGTTGAGATACTCGAACAGAGGAATGCTTTGATACTTCCTTGGTAGTTTCTTACTTCTAGTTCTCTCTGCATATTAAGATGGAATAGGAGCATGTTTTTTAACATCGAAAAAATTACATACATCATGATTGCATTATTTCACATTAAATTAGAGAAAGCACTGACCAATTTCCTCTATTTAGCTTTTTTTTTTTTTGTGGTCTCTGTGGAACGTTAAAATAACACCTAAAAATAACTGGAAGTGGCTTTAAGAAGGCGCAGATACTGAGTGTGTGTGTGAGCAAAACAAATAGCTCAAAAGTGACTAATGACCTTATTACCACATGTGGACAGTTTTAAGGGGATAGTTCTCTCAAAAATTACAATTCTGCACCCTGGCAGCCAACCACAACACCCTAGCATCATGGGACTGATTCTGCAAGAACCACTTACATTTTCTTCAGAAAATATCAAATGTATTTAGTCTTGACACATTTGTGCACATGTTCAGTGTGTGTGGTAGGGTTTTTTTTTATCATTATGAGATGTTTTGAAGTTATGCTCTTTATGGAGAAATAAGGCTCTCCTTTGAATAGCCTCTGTTCATTGTAACTGGTGCTTGTAGGCGGTTTTGCATTTAGGGACAAATATTTGTGTGAGATGTCAGGCAGTTTGTGTGTTTCTGTGCGTGTGTGTGTGTGTGTGTGTGTGTGTGTGTGTGTGTGTGTGTGTGTGTGTGTGTGTGTGTGTGTGTGTGTGTGTAAAATGCCAATCCATTGGTCTTTCACACTGGGTCTTTGTGTAGCAGATAAAGGCAGAGCAGAGCTACTGTAACCTCTTAGTCACGATACACACAAAGGTCACGCACAGACACTTGGATGGTCATAGAGCCAATATTTGTCTTTGTGAAATGAAAAAGCCCAAGATGAACTAGAATGCCTTCTCAACATACACTGCTCTGAAACAGGCAATCGATTTAAACTGCACTTTAAATTGCCCGAGAGAACATCTCCACAACATTACCACAAAAAAGCCTTTACCAGAACACGGCAAACATCATAAATCACAAATGTTCAAGCTTAAAATCCAGATCCCCATCCACTACAGAAAGAGCATCAGTAAATCCCTGATTTTATCACACTTAAATCATGCTAACATGTTTTATGTTAGGCTATACTTTTATACGTTTATGGACTGGCACCCTTTCACTTCCATTGTAAATGTCTTACTGTAACTGCATTTTTTGCTTTAATTGAAATAAACAAGAGAAGAGACAAAGTTATGTATTGTGGTAATCAACACTATGCAACAAATGCTGTCGATTGAACTTGTCTTGAACTCACATTATGAAGTAAAAATTGGTTGCTAATGTCGTTTCATGTTGGTATATAACACAAATAAATGCTGCAATGGGGATGTGTGCATGTTGCCGTGCATGCATTGGTGAGTTGGTGAATGTGTATAAATTCATGAAAGCATACAGTGTAAGAACTGATAACAGTGTGTTAACTCTATGTGTGAAATTTACATAAAGAGAGAAAACGGGGGAAAGAGAAGAGTATGAATGTGATTAGCATTTGTTTCTGTGTTTGCTGATGCCTGCCAAACCAAGTGAGGTGAGGAGACTTTGGGTGGAGTCACACTCATAGCTCCACCCATAGCCAAAAACTACAATTTGAGTCACTTTGACTGGAATGATGATGACATAATAACACACACACACACACACACACACACAGTTGTGTTTCCATGTTTTATGGGGACTTTCCATAGACATAATGGTTTTTATACCGTGCAAACTATAGATTCTATCCCCTAAACCTAACCCTACCCCTAAACCTAACCCTCACAGAAAACTTTCTGCATTTTGACATTTTCAAAAAACATAATTTAGTATGATTTATAAGCTGTTTTCCTCATGGGGACCGACAAAATGTCCCCACAAGGTCAAACATTTCGGGTTTTACTATCCTTATGGGGACATTTGGTCCCCACAAAGTGATAAATACACGCTCACACACACACACACACACACACACACACACACACACACACACACACACACACTTATGTTATTTCTGTGCTATCTCAACTAACCACTGAGCTACCCATAACTCTACTCTCTCCTCTCCACCAATAGCTGGTGTGTGTTGAGTGTACTGGCGCACTATGGCTGCCGTCGCATCATCCAGGTGGATGCTGCACACTGGTGGAGGTTGAGGAGTGTAAAAGCGCTTTGATTGTAATGTCAGAAAAGCTCTATATAAATGCAACATACATTCATTCATTCATTCAGTATATATAAATATATACACATACTCACTGAGCACTTTATTTGGACTCCTACTTATTCATGTGATTATCTAGTGCAATGCATAAAATCATGCAGATAAGGGTCAGGGGCTTCAGTAAATGTTCACATCAACCATCAGAATGGAGAAGTAATCTCAGTGATTTCAGCCATGGCATGATTGTTGGTGCCAGATGGGCTGGTGTGAGTGTTTCTGTAACTGCTGATCTTCTGTGATTTTCCCCTACAACCGGCTCTAGAGTTTACTTAGAATGGTGCCAAAAACAAAAAAACACCTAGTGAGCGGCAGTTCTGTGGACGGAAATGCCTTGTTGATGGGAGAGGTCAACAGAGAATAGCCAGACTGGTTCGAGCTGACAGAAAGGCTACAGTAACTCAGATAACGGCTCTGTACTATTGTGTTGAGCAGAGTAGCATCTCAGAATGCACAACATGTCAAACCTTGAGGCGGATGTGCTACAACAGCTGAAGCCCACGTCGGGCATTTTATTAGGACCATAGTGTTCTTAATAAAGTGCTTAGTGAGTGTACATGTTTAGTGCATTTATGTGCATTCTAGTTGCCCTATTATATTTATATTTAAGTTTTTGTGTGATGTTGTGATGTTGTCTTGGCCAGGTCAGTTTCAAGAGTCTATCCCATTAAAATAAAGGTTTAATGTAATAAACCAATTTCATTGAGGCAGTCCAATAAACATTTGCTGATATCATTCATCGCCACATCCTGTGCCCTGAGCTAACGTTACATAATTACCTTGAACAAACAATGGGTGACATCACCATAATGACCAGCTTAGGGATGCAGTTGCTGTGACGACTCACATCACTGTCCATCTTCATTCGCAGGAGTGTCTGCAGGTACTCCTGCAGCGGGGTGAGGCGAGGAGGAGCATGGGGATCGGAGCGAACACACTGATCAACGCCGGTGTAGAAAAGCAAACAGCTCCTCACACGATTGTCAAACAGAACGCGAAGAACTCAATGTGAATGAGAAACAGTTATGTATCCATTTTTGTGCTGGAACAACTATAAATATGATGTAGAAAACTAGCAGCAAAACTATTTTTGTAGATCACACTTTTTCTGTGGCTTATATAAGAAGCAAATATGGTTTTCTACATGTCTAATGTTTAAAAGAGAAGTTAGTTTTTGCTCTGATCCACTGTGGAATGCGGGCGATTATGTGATACAGTGAACTTTGTTTGACGTGTTTGTGTTATTAAGCTGATTACCAGCTATAATTCAACTCAAAACACACACACACACACACACACACACACACACATTGTTAAACAGCATCAATAATACACTTAATCTAGACACATACTGTACACACTGCCAAAAACACCATTCTCAGACTAATTTGTGCAAATGTTCTCAAAAACGTACACATCACTCATTGTTCATATGCATTGTACATTTTTAACCTGCTTCCATTTTCTTGTATCGCCAACCAACTTTATTCCGTTACATAAGACGAGTTCCGAGTTCACCTCCAAAGATATAAAAAATGAGATTTTCACTGGTAATGAAACTCAGAAATGAAACTTTGAGATGTGGTGTGATATCATGAGGTATGACATGGCAAAGAATGGCATGGAAGTGTCGTTCTACTTATAGCCAGCAAGTATCCAAGCAATTTGGAAAAGTGGAAAAGAACAGATCTGTCAGGGACAAAGTACTCTAGTTACTTTGAAGGTGTGTTTTTTTGCAGACGTACAAGGATAAGCAAAACACAACATACACTGATGAGCCAAAGCATTATGACCACTCACAGGTAAAACAAATTAAATTGATCATCTCCTTGATCAAAGACCACACGTCAAGGTCTTGGTAGACTAGACGGTTAGCGAGCAATCGGTTTTCCTAGTCAACGTGTTGAATGCATGAGAAATGGGCAGGAGTAAAGACCTTAGTGACTTTGAAAAGGGGCAAATTATTATGGCCTGATGACTGGGTCAGAGTATCTCTGAAATGGCAAGGCTTGTGGGGTGATCCCGGTCACCAGTGGTGAGTACCTATAAGTAACCAGCAACAGGGTGTTGAGCGTCCAAGGCTCATCGATGCGCGAAAGCAACTAAGGCTATCTCATCTGGTCAGAACAGAAGGTCTACTGTGGCACAAGTCAATGAAAATTTGAATGACGGTTACAAAGAGGAATGTGTTACAACACACAGTGCATCGCACCCTACTGCAGTCAGCGTCCCCATGATGAAACCTGTCCACCATCGAAAGGGCCTACAATGGGCACACGAGCATCGGAACTTGACCTTGGAGCAGAAGAAGGTCGCCTGGTCCGATGAGTCCCATTTTCTTTTACATCACGTGGACGGCCGTGTAAGTGTGCACCGTTTACCCGGGGAAGTGATGGCACCAGGATGTACTGTGGGACAACAACAAGCCAGTGGAGGGAGTGTGATGCTCTGGGCAATGTTCTGCTGGGAAACCCTGTCATGTCAATCATGTGGACGTCAATTTGACACGTGCCACCTACCTAAAGATTTTTGCAGACCAGGTACACACCTTCATGGCAATGGTATTCAATGATGGCAGTGGACTCTTTCAGCAGGATAATGCACCCTGACACACTGCACACATTATTCGGGAATGGTTTGAGGAACATATTAAAGACTTATTGCCCTTGCCTCCAAATTCCCCAGATTTCAATCCGACTGAGCATCTGTTTGATGTGCTGGACCAACAAGTTTTGATACACGGTGGCTCCAGCTTGCAATTTACAAGACTTTAATTATCTGCTGCTAATGTCTTAGTGCCAGATACCACAGGACACCTTCAGGGGTCTTGAACAGTCCGTGGCTCAGTGGGTCAGCGCTGTTTTGCTGGCACATGAAGGACCAACAGCATACTAGGTAGGTGGTCATAATGTTTTGGTTCATTTGTGTACTTCTCCAATTTCATTTCCGTCTGGCAGTTTAAAATAAACCCACTTTTTATTTGCATAAAATATTGCATGTATCAACTACACTCATGGCAAAAAGTTATCAAAAGAAATTTGATTTGTTAAATTGGACAGTATGCGCCTACTGTGCTGATGATAACATTTTGTAGCGGGACATGAAAAAATGAAGTATGCTTTGGCCTAAAGGGTTATGGATTTGAACAAACCACTAATCCCAAGTATTAAACATTGCCGTGTAACTCCCGCACAATAAGTGCGACAGACATATATGAAACCTCACATCATGTGGCTTGAGATCAGATTTTAAGTGATCAGATTGGCAGAAAATTAAATGGGTGAGAAAATCAAATAGGCTTAAATTGAAAGAGGGACCCGAGCTAAATCTTGAGACTAGCGACCATCCAGAACACCCTAGCAGCCACCTAGCAACGCCCTGGCAATCACCCAAAATACTCTTAACAATATGCTAAAAACCAAAGAGTACCCAATTGATCAATTGACCCAATCAGTGTTGCCACCATAATGCTCTTCTTCTTTGTAGGAGGTTGCCCTGCTTTCAGGCAACACAAATGGGCATAAAGATCTTCACAGCTGTTGGCAGAATTTTACATATAAGTGTATGTGTTTTTTTAACAGTGACAAGGAAGTTGTACTTACAGGGGAAATATACTGGGCATACGAGGTATGTTTGCCAGTAGAAATTTGATACACACACTCACCAACACACAGGGCTCCATGTGCCAAATACACAAACACTTTAAAAGTTATTCCATGTGTTTTGATTCTGAAATCGTAAGAATGTCAAGTATTTTAAACACCCCATGAAATGGCTCGAAGAGTGCCGTTTTCTTTCCTGTGTTTGACATATAAAAAGGACGTGTAGGCAAGACATAGTCTGACACTTTTTAAATAGTCAATAGGCTTTTGTTATGTCACAGCCATGAAATATGATTTGCTACTTGCTAGACGGTTGCAGTTGGCATTACGGGAAGGGACATGCTCATTCTACAGAGCATTTGATTGGACAAAGAAATGTATATGCTCCTGAGTGACAGATGAGTCATGATATTTTTTAACTGTTTACCCTAAAAAGTAAGACAGTAAATTGTAATTGTCACACTCTTTTATTAACTCAAATATAAACACTCTATACGCTTGTAAACTCTCTAATGCATCGCACTCCTGTGCATCACTCTGTCTCTCTCTCTCCCTGGGCTCTGGCGTGGGGTCCTCTTATCACTCTTCCCGAATTACTGCAACAAGAAACAGCTGTTAGACCTCATTGTCACCCAGGGATGAATCCTTACGGCTTCCCCTCTCTCTCTGGATGGACACTCAATCACACCCTCGCCACTATTTTAGATAATTCTTTAAAACTGTCATATTGTGAAGTGAGGCTGATTTAGAACGTGTCCAGCCATCTGCCCCACCCCCACCCCCACCCCCCCACTTATGCTCAGAGTGTGATGTGAGAGGACAAGCCTTCTCAGGTTTAATACCACGCCAACCTGAAACACACACGCTGCTTTTGAACTTATAGAGAAAGCCTTGGACTGAAGCTAGGGTAAAACCAAGAAGAGATAAAAAAATTGGGGGATTGTCCAATGATTCATTTGGCAGAAAAGAGGAGGTGAGAGTGAGACACACACACACACAATTACACATATGCACTTACTATAAACACAGAACTCATATTATCTTAACCACTTAGCTACAGAACAAAGGGAGTAAACTTAGTTATTCTCAGGACATTAGATCTCCAGTAATCAGATTTAAAATCAAGAAAGAAACTACATTAAGAGGACAGCCATGCATCCTTACTGTTATTCAGCATTGGAGTTAAAAATGCCTATTCATCCAGACCAGACGTTTTCACAACACACTATGTTCACGTCTCTCAATCACATTAGAACGGCGTTTTCCTTGAGAAAACAAAAATTAAATCTAAAAAATTGTATTTCTTTCCAAATTCCATTATATTCACTTGGAAGCGTGCAGAACATACAGACTGTTTATTTATTTCATTAAATCGCAGCACTTTGTTGATTAATCATCACACTAGGGCATATCATGATTTTAATTTGCTTATTTGTGCATCCATTCCATAAGTGTAGGTGTGGCCTTAGCAGTGAAACCCCCAAAAAAGTGTTTCACCATTCATAACAGAAGCCTGTTTTCAATCGCATCAGCCTTGTCTTGTTTTCCATTTAAAATGGAATGTGTCATCATAAGAGTTTCGTGTGGTCTCATGTTATGTCAAATAACATCAAAAGACTATTCAACAACAACACATTTTGGCGACAATTTTTTATTGTCTGCATTGTCGATAACATCGACTAATTTTTTCAGCCCTAAAGGTTAGTTACTTTGATATCATTAACTACTTTGTGTTGTTATGACAGCCAATAACTCACAAGATAAGCATGAACTAATTTTAACTCCAACTACCACTCAAAATGTTTGTATTTCTCTGTCTTGATCGCTCGTTTCGGTGGTTTTTACATTGCTTATTATGGAGACCGGAACCAGAAATCAATCCAGAATCATCATGGTGTCGCCCAGTGGTTGGACAGGAAAACTTTTGATAAAACCAAAAGGGTCAAAATTGTAATAAGAGAACCTTTATGAAGTTCAACAAATAACTTTTTATTCTCTATTACGATTTTTACCTGCAGACGATACAATGGGCTAAAAAAAATCCCATAGACTTACACCGTCTAGAGATCAGAATATCTCTAGATATGATCGTTTGATTGGGCTAGTAGTCACCTAGCAATCACCCAGATTACCCTAGCAACCATCCACAACAACCTAGCATCGAGGCGGCAGAATTAAAAATCTACTTGATGGCTGTGAACTGACTTCCTCAGAGATTCGTAAACTAAAAATTGATATTTTGGAACATATATCAAAAATGGTAGAGAAACTAAAAGGGATAAAGGGTTTATTGTTCAGCTGCTTTCAGCTTAGGGAAATTGAATGGCTTTACACTGCACAGAACTCACAATGCCAAATCAATAAACCTCTATCCACTTTACCTGCAGCTCACATTTCATGCCACTAATACATCTGCCAATTCACTCTGCAATCGAATTTAACAAACATCTGGCAACTCTATCAACCCAACACACCACAGTTGTTATGGTGTTTTTACTCAAAATGTTAACAAAATGTTATAATGGTAACCATCAATTACACCAAAATATTTTTATTACCACTGTAAAAGCTTAATAAATCTATATTGGATCTCCTTCAATCAGTGTAAGACTCTTTAGAATCATGATTTTTTCTACTTTCAATGGAAAAGATGCATTTTGCCCCCATAATGGTGTAGTTACAGCATCTATCAGCAGGGGCTAACAGCAAAAACTATGAAAACTATGGTTTCCATGGTACATTTTTGGCCAGCACTCTGTCCGTTTGCTTGTAAATCTACATACACGCTAAAGAAGCTGAAGGCCAATTAGCTACTTATATTCCGGAACATTCTGTTGTGCCACAGATATTGATGCTCATTTGACTACTTCCTGTTTCTGCTTTCAATTCCTCTTCCACAACTACAGATGCAAACGCCATTTAGAAAGCACATAACCTTTGCCATACCTCCGGGAGATAAGAGAAATCACAAAACGAAGCTTAAACCACTAAAAATCATGGAAATCCCATAATTGACAACAAATACCAAGAGCAAATATTCAAATGAGATCCGACAGCATATACTGTACAAAACCTTACTGTGGTATGCCATGTAATGCAATGGTATTACCAGGGTTTTTTTGGACACTGCAATGAAGTAGTTGACATGTAACATGTACATGGACTTTTAGTATTTTAGGTTAAATGTTTTTCTCCATTTTTAATCACCCTTTTCCCTTCACAAGTTAATTGTATTTGGTCCTGCAGTGTGACAAATACATTTTTATTAAAGTATAGCCTAAATATTCCATGTAGTGTCTACATGAATTAATATGGTCATAAATGTGCTTAGTGAGTATAAAATAAGTAGCAAAAGGCTGTTTAAAATAGTTTTAGATAGAGTATAGCATGTCATGAATATGGTAATTATACAATATAATTTCACATTGTCTTATTTCCATAAGCACGGTACCACAAAGTACTTTTGCGTAAGGGAGAGTTGCATATCATACCTGAAATTACCTTCTATTAAACACAAACATATTCTCCATAAGCATGTGGTTTGGCCTGCACAGAGCCGAGGAGTGAGCTGGTGTAAATTAAGCATGATTAAAATCATTACTAACACTGTTTCCATTGGCATTACCAAATGAGCATTGTTGCCATAGCCACTGGTGGAGTTAAGTCTGATTTGAGCGATGCCCTGCCTGGCATGGTTTCCACAGTAATGGAGCCGTTCTGTGATTGGATGAGGACAGAACAGGCAGAATGTTATGTTCTGAAAAGAGGAAGTCATTGAGTCCACAATGAGGAAAAACGTGGAAGTGAGAAATGAGAAGTCTTTCTCAAACACAAACAAAAAAAGAGTGGAAAAAAGGTTTAACAGAACTGTGCACGTGACTGTATGTCATGTTTTAGAGCACAGACAGTCCTTATGATGGTACAGTACAGTTATCAGATGATAACCCTGGTAATTTGATATATACCATGGTATTATTACCATATTCATGCAGCATGGTATTTTCATTATACTCCAAATACTTCAACAAGGTACAAAACTCCATACTGATTATGTTCGGAAAAGCGTGCTAACATATTAGTAAGTAGCAGTATGTATACTGTGCTTACTTGGAGTATGCAAATTGGCTAACAATTGCATTTATTTCTGCATTTACTTATTTATTTCATGATGAGGCCATGTGACAATTAGCATACTACTGTCGTTGCATAATGCCTACTGTTTCACTTGCTATTTTTAATAGCCTAGTGGGCAGTATTTATGCCAATGTCTGTATTAACTTTGGCAGGTAAGCATCAGTACAAAAGTGACTAATACTGTGATAAACCAATCAGAAGCAGCCTGGGAATAAAGGGCAGGTTCACAACCAATGAGAGGAACCGACAGCTTTATCAGAGTTTCTTTCCACACAAAGCAGCTATTCATATATACAATTCAAATGTCACTGAAAGATCACATTGCATTTAAAAACGTTGTATTGTCATGATACATTCCCAAAGGTTATGGTATTATCATGGTATCATGACACAAAATATTGTAATTACTTTGGTATATGTCCAAAAACAAGGAAATATCATATTATTACAAAAAAAAAAAAAAAAAAGCATTAATTATATAACCATGGGACAAGACAAACATTGTTTAACCATGATACATAGTATTATCAAGGTATATGCCCAAAAACCATGGTATTACCACGGTACATCTACAAATGTGGCATTACCAAGGTACATGACTATATGACACGGTATAACCTGACCAAACATGACCAAAATACATGATATAAGCAAAATGCATGTAAAGGAGCATAAAACATTGTATAACCAATATCATGGTCCATGAGAAAAAACATGTAATTACCAAGATGCATGTTCAAAAACATGTCATTATTATGGAACATGACCTAAAAACATGGTATAACCAAGATGCATTTTCAAAAGCATGGTATTATCATGGTACATAACCAAAACAACAACAAAAACATGGTATAATAATGGTGCAATACCACAAAACATGATATTACCACTGTGTTTGACAAAAACACTTGGTATAACCATATCACATGACCAAAAAACATGTTATAATCACGGTACATATTGTTATCACGGTACATGTAAAAAAAAAAAAGTATTTCCACAGTACATTTCCAAACACATGTTATTATTACCATGGTACATGACAAAAAACATGGTAAAATAATGGTGCAAGCCCACAATGCATGGTATTACCATGGTACATAACCAAAAGAACATGGTATAACCATGGTATATGACCAAAACATTTTCTCATGTCCCAAAAATCTGGTGAACCCATGGAACTTTTTCAGTGTAGCAACTCTAATTCCATATTTGCATGTGTAACGGGAGCCAGCTGGTTACACATGCAAATATGCGCAACCTCACTCTCCTGACCTCAAAGAGGTGCACTAGCGACTGACACTAGAGGCTGTAGCCTTTAGCCTCCTTGTTAGAGCACCCGCCTCCCACGCCGGAGACCTAGGTTCGAGTCCGGTACGGAGCGGGTAGAACAGGAGTGTCACATTGGTGCCGTGACCCGGATGGGAGTGAGGTTTAGGGGGGTGAGTGTAACGGGAGCCAGCTGGTAGATGGCTGTGCAGTGTGTAAACCTCACTCTCCTGACCTCAATAGGTGCACTAGAGGCTGTAGCCTTTAGCCTCCTTGTTAGAGCACCCGCCTCCCACGCCGGAGACCAAGGTTCGAGTCCGGTACGGAGCGGGTAGAACAAGAGCGTCTCTCATGCACAATTTTCATCAAGATTTAATTATTGCATGACCAAATACTTGTTCCATCCAATAACTCCATGCATCATTGAGGTCTGGGTTTGAATTTAAGAAACGTTCCAACTTTGAAACAGTGCTGCATATATTAAGAGCAACGCTCACACCACACACTAATATTTATTTAGCAGCCTCAAGGGTCGCTAGGCAACGACAGAGGAAGTAGGATGCACCAAAATGAATTTTGAGTGTTACATACACAGCGCTGATAATGGTGTTTGAAAATCTGTTTTGCAAACAATTAGATGTCCACACACACACACACAGTTACTTGGCTGTATAAACTGGGACATACCCTAGATTTCTTAAGGCAGACAAGTGAACTAGCACAATGTCTTACTGGCACGTGTTTGTGTATGTTTGGGTGAAAATATTCTTGACAGGAGTCACGGATGTGAAGGTTTATTATAGGCCTTGCTGGACACAGCACTCACAGACATGAAATACAGTCATTTGTCTCTCTCATATATCATTTTAACACACACAGACACATTTGAGACGTGACACTGTAAAGGTAATTTTTACATGAAAACAGAATATCAGTGCTCTGAAATACAAACATGCACTTACATGAGCAAGTCCAGAGTCAAAATTTAGACAGCCAGCTATTGGCATACCACAAGCAAATTTGTAGAAAACAAGTCTAGTCTTGGACTAAATGTTCTCATAAAAAAACAGACATTAAGCAGTTAACAGTTGAACAGTTGGTGTTTCAAATTTTCAGGGATGCAAACTCATGAGAAAGTCATAGCAGGTGTTTCAAATGTATATTGTCAATTGATTCGTTTGTTGTATTTAAAGCTTCGTTGTAAGTGTTAAGGCTTAAAATAACTCTTTCAGGTGGTTTTACATTTTACCAAACAATGTGGGAAGATTCGCTTCAGAAAGGGTGACTTTAGCTGAAAGTTGAGAAGTTTGCATCTCTGCATTTTTAAAGAAATAGGCTTGTACACCTAAAAATGAAAATTATGCAATTAATTACTCAACTAAATGTTGTTCCAAACTCATGAACAACATTTGTTGATTAACTTGTATATAGAGCCAAAATCAAATACATGTCAATAATATACATTTTTCCTTTTGCATTCCAAGGAAGAAAGAAAGACATACAGGTATGGAACAACATGAGGGTGAGTAAACAATGACAGATGTTTTTTTCTTTTGGGGTGAACTATCGCTTTAAAGGTGAAATCAGTAGGCTATTTTTTGCTTACTGCTGAACCTGTTAAAACTAGGAAATAATAATCATAAAGTAGTATCTTGATATACATTTTTTTTTAAATATGTTAGAAATAGCTCATCCAACAATGAAAATTCATTGTTTTCACACCATCATGTTTTCCTTTCATTGAAATATATTTTGAACAATATTAAAAAAATGTTTTTATCATACATTAAAAGTGAATTGAGCTCTATGTTTAGAACGGCATGAGGGTGAGTAAATTATTTCATATTTTTAGGTGAACTGTTCCTTTTAAGCGCAAATGCTAAACTTCATTTTTTTGGTGTGACTGTTCGTTCTGAACGAGCTATTTTTGTATAAAAAAAAAATTCTCCCCTTTTCTCCCAATTTGGAATGCGACAATTCCCACTACTTAGTAGGTCCTCATGGTGGCGTGGTTACTCACCTCAATCCGGGTTGCGGAGGACAAGTCTCAGTTGTCAATCCGCGCATCTTATCACGTGACTCGTTGTGCAAGACACCGCGGTGACTCACAGCATGTGGAGACTCATGCTACTCTCCGCGATCCACGCACAACTTACAACACGCCCCACTGAGAGCGAGAACCACTAATTGCGACAAAGAGGAGGTTACCCCATGTGTCTCTACTCTGCCTAGCAACCGGGCCAATTTGGTTGCTTATGAGAACTGGCTGGAGTCACTCAGTGCACCCTGGATTCGAACTTGCGACTCCAGGGGTGATAGTCAGCGTCAATACTTGCTGAACGAGTGTTTGAAAGTCTTTGATTTATTTTACACACATATCAGGAAACATGTTGGCTCCAGTTACGTGCAATTACTGACACAAGTAGCAGGACAGTGTGTACATTTGCTTGCCATTCCAGAGGTCATTGGCCTGGGTTGGGCTCTGTTGTGTGTCTGAACGTGTTATTTTATGGAAGGGAAAGGCCTGACACAGTCTCGCAGTCTATTTGCAAGTTGCATAACAGCAGCATGGAATCTTTTTATCTTTCGACTTGAGAAACAATCGTCTCTGCTTAGTGGAAACTAAACGTCCAGATTATATATTCGTCCACCATACGGGACAAATTTAACCTCCATGTGCATGTGTGTGTGTTTTATTAGTCTGGTAGCGGTCTCACAGACCAGCATGTGGCTGCAATTAAACAGCTAAACAATTACATCAAACCTTTCTCACTTTCCCTCTCTTTCACACACAACAGAGATAACACACACTAAAGGCCGAAGTATCCTTCAGTTTTCCTAGCGGCACTACGACTCGAACACAGTCACTGTGGCACCAATTTCATCATCAGCACAGTTCGCCCTAACCCTACTCAGTTAAGTCTGCACGCAATCTGCAATCTGCACGCAATCTGCACATGCGCTCGTTGTACGTATCGTGGAAGTTACACAGTGAAATAAACACTAGAGCCGCTACAACAACGACTTATATTCTATTTCATACAAATCACAAGTAAAAGAGATGATTCTCAGTTTATAAATACTTACTACTGTTCCTCACACAACTTTTACTATAGTGCATGACTTCTAGTGATACAATGTCTGAATTACAAAACCAACAACATTTCCAAGCTTGTTTGAGTGTGATCAAATTGCACAGTAGCTCAACTGACAAAGGATCGGAATCCCGAAGAGCACGCAAGTCGACATGTGACCCGAAAGTGTCATAGAAACACCATAAAATTATGTGGTTGCTTCAGCAATTGCGTGTTTTATCTCACACATGCTTTTATGATACTATTGGTTAGGTTCAGGTTTAAGGTTTAGGGTAGGGACATTAAAAATCTTGTCTGTTAGGGAGAAAACACAGTTTTAGCACCACCCGTTGGACAGTTTACCTCAGAACTGCTGCGATATGAGTAATGAAGCACGTAATGTCATTTAGCAAATATGTCGCCACATTCATGTAATTTTTATGAGATCAGGCTGCACAAAGCAGTCATTGTGTGCATGTGAATACATTAATATATGCTCGAGATCTCGAGTATTGCCTTCTTTGAAACGCTAGAGTGCTTGACGTAAAGGCACATGGAATATGAAGTATACCTTAGCCTTAAATATGCCTGCATACAGTTCTTGCTTATCTACACCTCTATGAATGTATTTGTACAGGCAAACCAATGTATTAAAAAGCACACTCACATCCACTTTATCACAAAATTTCACAAATTGTTGTAATCTAAATAGTAAAAACTATCAAGCACAAATTCATTGTACTTCATCCCTATTATAAACACCTCATAACCTTGGTATGTAAGGGATAATGTACAGTCAGCCGGTCATTATTGCAAAATAAACCCAGACAGGATGATCAGGACCCCGGTAAGAAGCTAAGAGGTTTATTTTGCCATAACAACCATCTGACTGTTCAATATTGCATATATTACATAGCTAGTTACCAAATAAATTCATAAATTGACATTAAATATGGACTTTAGACAGAGTGATACGGGAGACACTATCACAGATACAGTTGAAGTCAGAAGTTTACATACACTCATTTTTTAATTGACTATATCACAATTACAATGGGTCAGAAGTTTACATACACTACGTTAACTGTGCCTTTAAGCAGCTTAGAAAATTCCATAAAATGATGTCAAGCCTTTAGCAATTAGCCAATTAGCTTTTGATAGGAGGTGTACTGAATTGGAGGTGTACATGTGGATGTATTTTAAGGCCTACCTTCAAACTCAGTGCCTCTTTGCTTGACATCATGGGAAAATCAAAAGAAATCAGCCAAGACCTCAGAAACAAAAATTGTGGACCTCCACAAGTCTGGTTCATCCTTGGGAGCAATTTTCAAACACCATGTTCTTCTGTACAAACACTATTATGCAAGTATAAACACCATGGGACCACGTAGCCATCATACCAGTCAGGAAGGAAACACTTTCTGTCTCCTAGAGATGAACGTAATTTGGTGCGAAAACTGCAAATCAATCCCAGAACAACAGCAAAGGACCTTGTGAAGAGGCTGGAGGAAACAGGTAGATAAGTATCTATATCCACAGTAAAACAAGTCCTATATCGACATAACCCGAAAGACTGCTCAGCGAGGAAGAAGCCAGTGCTCCAAAACCACCATAAAAAAGCCAGACTACAGTTTGCAAGTGCACATGAGGACAAAGTTCTTACTTTCTGGAGAAATGTCCTCTGGCCTAATGAAACAAAAATGTAACTATTTGGCAATAATGACCATCGTTATGTTTGGAGGAAAAACGGCGAGGCTTGCAAGCCGAAAAACACAAACCCAACCGTGAAGCATGGGGGTGGCAGCATCATTTTGTGGGGATGACCCCAAGCATACCCCCAAATTTGTGACAATATAGCTTAAGGAAAACAAAGTCAAGTTATTGGAGTGGCATCACAAAGCCCTGACCTCAACTTGAAAGGAAATGTGTGGGCAGAACTGAAAAAGCATGTGTGAGCAAGGAGGCCTACAAACCTGACTCAGTTACACCAGTTCTGTCAGGAGAAATGGGCCAAAATTCCAGCAACTTATTGTGAGAAGTTTGTGGAAGGCTACCCAAATATCTGACCCAAGATAAAGTGATCCTAACTGACCTAAGACAGGGAATGTTAATTTGGCTAAGGTGTATGTAAACTTCTGACAACTGTATGCAAGAAATCAGTTGCCTGGGACAATTGTCAGTTCTACAATTTAGTGGTCATTATGCAAAAATATTTACCACAGACTGACACGATTGGCCAATCAGAATCAAGTATGTCAGAGAGATACTTACCATGCTATAATATGAGTGGTGGTGGCGTAGTGGCTAAAGCACAGGGCTGTTAATCAGAAGGTCGTTGGTTCGAACCCCATGACCACCACCATTGTGTCCTTGAGCAAGGCACTTAACTCCAGGTTGCTCTGGGGGGATTGTCCCTGTAATAATTGCACTGTAAGTTGCTTTGGATAAAAGTGTCTGCCAAATGCATAAATGTATAACCATTCAGTCCGCATAAACAATCTGAATAATGCATGGCAACACATTCACTATAAGATTTCAAGTATAAAATCGTGACAATTTCGCACCTGAGAACAGTTTTTGTCTTCTCTATTAACAACATTAATGCTGTACAGGCTGTTTGGAGACCAGCAATTGAAATTAGCTTTCCAGCTAAATATTGATCATCTCCACAAATCTCCAAAAGAAGACAGTAAGTGGACGTATTCTACAAGTGCTGAACTTACCGCAATTGCTGGACTTTTAACAGAGTTTTTTCTTTAATAACGTCCATGATGACGCCCTGAAAAGTTTAACCTTTTGCGGTTATCAGGCCGTTAGCTGTTGCTATTACAGTGGCCACACCTCAGACAGCTGAGACTGTCCGATCAATGTCCAAATGTCAGCCTGTGACTATGAGAGCTATACGTGTGTGTGTATTTGTGTGAGAGAATCCACCTTGCTTTTTTTCAATACTAGGACTGCGCTTTGAATTCAAATTGACGCATACACATACAAACACATTCATATTGAAGTGAAAGTCTTAAAGGTTACCGTAAAGGTTGCTGTTTATGCCATAAATGGGTTTCATTGTTTTATTTCCTGTTTTAGAGCAGAACAGAGATTTATGTCTTTCATGTTGTGTACATTCACAAAGTCCTTTTAATCACTTCTGTGATATAATTCTCTAAAGATTATATGTGTTCGTGTGTTTCTGGCCTACGAGCAACGCTCGTCCCTCAGGCACACTTGCTGCTGCTAGATTAAACTGAGATGGCTCGCAATTTAAAAAAGACAATTGGCAATATGCAGCTTTATTAATAAGAGAGAGTTTGTTTTTTGTGAGTTAAAGATGGATTGAAGAGAACAGAAAGGTGAGAGAGGAAGTCTTCGTTGAATATAATATAAAAAATACATATATTTAAAAATATCTAAAAGTCCTTTAAAATAGGATGCATTCACCTGAGAAACAGCTTATAAGATATTTAGACTTGCTTTTAGAGAATAGATCTTGAATATAAGTATATTTTGTCTTTACTGCGCTCGCAGAAGTATAACAAAGTAAAATATACACTTACTTTATATTCCAAGATACATTCTCTTAAAGCAAGTCTAAATATCTTTTATGATGCTTCTCAATTAAATGTATTTGTAGACAATTTTAAATAGAAAACAAGACAAAAACACTTGATAACAAAAGGATTTTTTGCTGTAAACTTAATAAATAAATAAAGGTATTTTTTTCCTTTAATTCAGTGAATGTCATTTAGAGGTATTTTAAAGATGATTTATTTTCCTCTTTATTGTTAGTAAGCACGTTTAATACACCCTTTTAAGTCATGCACAAGCTGAATAATCAGTTAAGAGCTAATGATTAATCATTGCAATAATCGCAGAATAGTCGAATAATCGTTCTAATAATCGTTAGATTAATCGATTATAAAAATAATAGTTCGTTACAGCCCCACATACATACAGAGATAACAGCAAATAAAAATCTTAATATAATACATAATATTCCAATATAATCAGCTAGATACTTTAGATAAATAGAAACAGACAGACAGATATAGATAGATAGATCAAAAGATAAAAAGACAGACAGACAGAATGATAGATAAATAGAATGATAGATAGAACGTAAGACAGACAGACAGACGGATAGAATGATAGATAAATAGAATGATAGACAGAACGTAAGACAGACAGACAGACGGATAGAATGATAGATGAATAGAACGATAGATAGAACGTAAGACAGACAGACAGACAGATAGAATGATAGATAAATAGAATGATAGATAAAAAGACAGACAGACAGACAGACAGACAGACAGACAGACAGACAGACAGACAGACAGACAGACAGATAGATAGATAGATAGATAGATAGATAGATAGATAGATAGATATACAGAAGGGTAGACATACTGACAAATAGAGAGACAGACAGAAGGATAAACAGACAGACAGAAAGAAAGATAGAGGGCTAGACAGACTGACAGATAGACAGACAGACAGACAGACAGGCAGACAGATAAATAGATCGATTTCAGAAGTTTTAGAATGTGCAATAGAAATTCTAAATTAAAGATTCCAAAAGGGTGATGTCATTAAAAAGGGAGATGATGTCATCAGTTGGTGCCAAAAGAACTACACATGATTTGTGTTTACCAAGACAAAAAGAGATAAAAACAGTCTTTATGTGTTATTAGAAATATATTGTTTCTCAGTACAACATTCCTCACTAGTATGGGTCACAGAAGCTAAGCTAAACCTATATATTAGTCTGCAAAGTCTACATGCTCGGTTAGGCAGTTAACCTTCTGATGTTGCAATAGATTGTGAGTCATCCGGGGGCCTCTTACAATGTTACAAAAAAAAGAGCTGAGGCAGATTTTCAGACTAAGTGCAACACTACCTCTGAAGAGGATATACAACCTCACTTCCTGTTTTGCCACTTCCTTCCGGTAGCATAAGTACTCTACCAAAAAATATAAAATTTGGTTTTGAATTTTAAAACAATGGATTGTTTTCAAAAATTAATACTTAAAAGTATTTGGACACTTTCTGGTTGTAAAACGTAGAACATGTTCATAATAAATGTGTTGAACTACAGCGGGGGTCACTATGCATGGACACCTGTGTGAACGTTATACATCAACCAAACACATTGATAAAATTAAAGGTAATTGTGAATAACGTGTCTCAAAAAAACAAAGCTAGTTCTGACAAAAGCTCTAGCATCATTTGTTTGCAGATGACATTTGGTTTTAGTTATTTTGGGGCTATTGTTCCACATATTATATATATATATATCCTAAACGTGCATAACGTGAAGCTCACGCTCATGTCTTTAAATAGATTTTTAAGAAACTCGTGTGACTCACAGTTAAAATGGTTCAACACTCCTGAATTAATAGCACATGGCTGTCTGTGAGAATTCTTATCTTTGAGAGGGTTCGAGGAAAAGAAAGAAAAAAAAGAGGCACATGTTTCTTCTCTAAAGTAAGCATTTTGACAGAAATGAGAGCAGACTGTGTGTGATTATTAGCTGTATGCTGTAGGAAAAATAATATATGACGTTGTTCCAAAAGCATGACTGCACCGGTCTTCACCTTTCAACGTGGGTTTTAATACACTCACACACACACACACACACACACACACTCATACACATGTGCGCGCACACACACACACACACACATTTTCACCATGTTGTGAACTTTTACTCCCTTGGAGAAAAATTAACCAATCAACAAACAATGTTATTCCAATTTTTAACCCTGAAATTTAACCTCTAATCCAAACCTTAACTAACCATGATTTTAATAGGAAGAAAACTTTTGTGTATCACAGAAGAAGAAGAAAACAATTTGAAGTGATTTTGGAGATTTGGAACGAGATGAGGGAAGCATATTACAGGCTACCGACAAGCATAAGTCATTTGCGTTGAATAAACAAATATAAAATGAGTAACCAAATTTGTTTACAGACATTTCCTTTCTTAGAATAACGTGTTGGATAGGAAGCAAGCTAAAATGTTATGCCAGTACAATATTGTATTGATATGAAATGTAGTTTGTTGATTGGTCAGTCTCTATAGGAATGAAAGTCGTGCCTTTTTGTATGATATCTTTCGATTTTGCCATCTCGTAAGAATATTTTACAAGTTGTCGTGTTATTTGTTTTACTTTTGCACTATTAAATTTCCACGACTTTTGAAAAGAGGCTAAAAATACAGAGAAATTGATTACAACAGTCAGAAGACTGTCACTAGCTGTATCTTTAATGCCATAAGACAATGTATAGTGATATAAACCCTGATAGCACACTTACAACACCCAGACGTCTATTTGATGTGTGTGTTTAGGTTATATCTGGAAGACGTATTTTCTGGGTTGTTTGCTCATCTGCAAAACATCAATGGCTGGGAAAAATGTGCTACCAAATCTCACACAATGCAACTACAAATGTCTATCATTAGCCACTGGCTAGTAAATTTCATTCACCAGTGACTGAGTAGTATTGTGGAGAAGTTATTAGCACAGAGGTCCTTTTACTGAGTGCTGAGAGTAAAGGTGGACCCACTTTATATTAGGCATCTTTAAAGCTACACTATGTAACTTTTGGCCCTCTAGCGGTTTCCTTTTGTCTTGCGGAAGAACATTGTTTTGGTTGTGCTTCGGCTCTGCTCCTCTGCGCGGATGACTGTGGTTCGAGGCACCGGTGTACACATGAATACAGGACATCTTATCAGAGAAAACGGATAAATAAATAACGAAAGAAAGGAAAAGACTGATATCCGAAAACATGTGCCACATGTGCTGGTGCCATATCTTTATGTGACTTATTGGAAACATTGATGTGTTGAAATAAATGACATTCCAAAAGTTAGGCAACGTTCAATAACATTAGACACAATGATTGCTAGTTTGATAAGGTAAAACGTTGTGAAATGTTTATAACTGCAGGATATTCTGGCCAAATAGATGACAATAGTAACTGATTTATAGATTGTCATTGTTACCAACCAGTGGTCAACATCATTTAAAGACTCACATGTCCTTGGCAAGCCAAAGACTGAAGAATTAATTTTATATAAATGATTGCCGTTATAAAGAAAATACAAACGTGTGCTAGCAAGTGAAAAGTTCCCTATATAACCCTACCCCAATCCTTACCCTAACCCTAATCTAAACCTTAACCATTAACCTAAATGTACCCATTCATTAACCTCAGTAACAGCAAATGTGAATCTTTTCTAACAGCTGAGTGACTCCAGCCAGGTCTCCTAAGCAACCAAATAGGCCCAACTGCTAGTGAGGGTAGATTCACATGGGGTAACCTCCTCATGGTTGCTATAATGTGGTTCTCGCTCTCGGTGGGGCACGTGGTGATGTGTATATGCCTCGGAGAATAGCGTGAAGCCTCCATAAGCACTATATCTCCGCGGTAATGCGCTTAAGAAGGCAAGTAATAAGATAAGCAGATTGACGTCTCAGACGCGGAGGCAACTGAGATTCATCCTCCACCACCCGGATTCAGGTGAGCCATTATTCCACCACGAGGACTTAGAGCGCATTGGGAAATGGGCATTTTTTTTAAAACATATATAAAAAAAATGATTAAACGTGTGATCACAGTCTGCGAAAAGCCTCCATTAGCCTATTTTTACACTAGTCTAACCCAAACCCATAGTCTAAACCTAAAGGCCAAAGTATACGTATTTGGGTTTTTGTCATGCATGCCGCTATGTTTCACGCACAGTGCATGTGATGCCAATTTCAACATTAGTACGGTACGAGTGGACTGTCCATGTGCAGTTTTTCTAGTTTGCAGTCAAAAGAGAATGCCTGACTATACACAAGACATAACTGCATGAGGGAAAATGCAGTATTCCCCCTAAACTAAATCTTTTTGTATTTTTAGAATGATTAAAACCAGCATTTGCTTTATTTTTTTAATCAAGTTTTAATTGAGAATATTTCCAAAGATAGGTTTTGTCACATTTAGCTCATCAAACTACAGCTATGTATGAACACACACACACACACACACACACACACACCAAATTAACTCATCCAACATATCTTGTCTTTCCCTTTTAAAATTCCTGTTTCTCACACGATGAGCCCCTCCTCCCACACAGAATTTAACCGCACGCAAATCATACTCCATTCACTGAAGAGATTCCGGACTTACACACCGTATACTGTATCTCTCTCTCTCACACACATGCACAGCGTCCACAGGGACTATAAAGTGGGATGGAGATACAGTAGAACCTTTCTTCGTTTTCAGAGGACACACTCAAGGGCAGAGAGAGAGAGAGAGAGAGTAGAAGAAGAGAAAAGGGATTTCGAGCTGAAGTGTGTAATATCTGCACCACTAGTGGCACCAAACAGAATTGCAAAACATAATGATTGTTTACAATGAGGTTTTCAGAAAACTCTAAAGCGCCTTCCACCCTGGTTGCCATCTACCATTGCTCAGACAAAGAACCACTGGAAAAACACAAATACACGATATGAGACAATGACCCTGTTTACATGCACTTAAAGGAATCGTTCACCCAAAAATGAAAATTTGCTTATAATTTACTTACAGCTGTTGGAAAAAATCGTTTCAACGATGCATCACGATTCATACTCAAACGATTCTGAATCGATTCTCAAAAGAATCAGAATCGATTCTCAAAAAGAATCAGAATCGATTCTCAAAAGAATCAGAATCGATTCTGAGTTCAGTTTAAATCACGGCAGAGCAGTGGTGCATGCACAAAGACTCGTAAGGTGCACAGACAAGACTGTTTACAGACCAGCTGTATCAAACAAACACATGACCATTTGTGCCCGAATGAAACTAAAATCCCGACATTCTTTCACAAAGCACATAGCAATGGAAGAGTTTATTCGTGATAAGAAGCCAACAAAGAACATGAAAGACGAGCTCGCACCCATAATTGCACTGATTTGCACAGAACGGGGGAAAACACAGAAACACAGAACTGCCAATCGCTGTATGTTTTTTGTTTTTGGCACCATTCTAAACTCTAGAGACTGTTATGTGTTTGATAAAAATCGAGATTAAATTTCTTTGCCATATCGCGCAGCCCTACATAATAGGAAATTAGCCATACATCATATCAACAAGTCAACACAGTGGAAATAATTCAACATTTCTGGAAGTACAGTGGGAAATGGGAAAGCACACTATAAAATATACCCATTTATACACACCAATTTAAAATATCGACTACTGTCCCTCATGTCTGCGTATATGCACTCAAGTACATTGGAGGAATCCCAGAGTTTGTCGTAAGAGGAAAACCCCACACAATTCTGCTGCAGGTCATGATGGAAAGTTTAGGAAACAAACACAGCAACAACTCTGGAAATAAAGTGAAGCAACGGAGAATAAAATTGCAAAGTCTTCCTCAGATACCATGTTTGTTATTTGTGTAAATAACAAACAACAATGTCGTGGGGAAATTATGTTGCTGTGGAGAAAACGGCAGTATTTGTGGCACAATGTTGATTAGCACAAAAAATGTTTTCGACTTGTCCATCCTTTTATTAAAAACAAATGAGGTTAAAGTTAGGCACTTAGGCCTAAAACAAAAGTTAAGGAGGGCAATTTTGAAGAGTTTAAATGCAGAAATGTGAAGCTTATAATTTTATAGAAGCACTTACATTAATGCTTCTGTTAAATCTCATGTATTCGTCCTTTTTACAGTCATTCTAGGGTTTAGGTTTTGTTGACATTACATATATGGCAACAAAGTTGTAAAATTGGATATAAATTTACACAGAATAGGTTAGTAAGCGATTTGATCACACTAAAATCAAGCAGAAACGCATATTGTTTATGTCTTGTGGCTATACTTTTGAAACCGTAAGTACTTTAATGTTTACAGATTGGCCCCATTCACTTCCATTGTAAGTCCCTGACTGTAACCTTGATTACATTTGTATTCAAGAAATGGAGGGGCAAGTCCAATTTCATTTTTATGGTAATCAATATTGATCTTAACTTGTATTGAACCCGGAATATTCCTTTAAGCAGTTTTCTGGCAATTCTAGTGTCCATGTCAACAACCTCAATAAGTGAAATGAAAGGGTAAGGACTGCCATTTTACGATTTAAATGACTAATACCATTACAACATTGTTTTTAGAGCAGAAAATAGCATTCCAGCCTTTGTAACTGGCAACCAATAACATGTCAGCATTCCTCAATGTCTCTGTGACACTCTACTGTTCTGTTGTAAAAGAATCGACTCCCTGCTGATTCAATGACTCAACACCAGTGAATCAGCAGAGATGGAGCTCTGAATCACTGAGGAGTTTGAATGATCAGGAGCAAATCAGCAGGGATGAATCATTTGATCTTTTTCTCTTACAGTGAGCCAGTGTGGTTCATGCACAGTGTGAGTAACTCTCACAGCCTGAAGCCAAATGAATAAATACAAAAGGGAGCGAAAGAAAGAAATAGAATACAAAGAATGAGAACAGCTGGGAAATGGGGAGAAAATGGAAAATGAGGAAGTCGAAAGGAATTTACCTGTTAGAGAGACATTTTGCATGTTTATGTAAGGAAATTACAGTCAATGGGAAACTAGTTTTCTCAAATTATAATATCTGACTTGCAGTGTGTGTGTGTGTGTGTGTGTGTGTGTGTGTGTGTGTGTGTGTGTGTGTGTGTGTGAGCGTGTATTTATCACTTTGTGGGGACCAAATGTCCCCATAAGGATAGTAAAACCTGAAATGTTTGACCTTGTGGGGACATTTTGTCAGTCCCCATGAAGGAAAACAGCTTATAAATCATACTAAATTATGTTTTTTGAAAATGTAAAAATGCAGAAAGTTTTCTGTGAGGGTTAGGTTTAGGGGTAGGGTTAGGTTTAGGGGATAGAATATAAAGTTTGTGCAGTATAAAACCATTATGTCTATGGAAAGTCCCCATAAAACATGGAAACACTACATGTGTGTGTGTGTGTGTGTGTGTGTGTGAGTGTGTGTGCGTTTATACACTACACAGGGGTCCTACATGTTCCATGTTTTAGCAGAACACACTAAGCATGAATTGTGCCCACTGATTGCGTTGTTTACTTGCGCACGCTGTCTGCATTGTTTTAGCACCACATTCGCCTAAGCAAATATGTAATTCAGGTAACGGCCCACACATTTTTGTTGAATGCAGGTTGCACAATTTTGCAGATCTCAGTAATGAAATGTTTAGTTTGCAGAATAGACAAAGTCTTTTCCCTTTAAAGGAAATACAAACAGTGAAAGCGAGGGAGTTTGGAAAAGAAAGTGTAGAGTTTGTAAGTGAAATAAGAAGTTGGAGAATATGCCTCATGTTTATGTTTACGTGCTTGTGTGTAGGTTGGTTTGGTGCCAGTGGGCATCCACGACATGGCATATGGCATCTTATGTATGTGATATGTGATACTGGCCTCTGCGGTTTCTTGGCTCCTGTGTGCTAGAATATGTGTGATTTGTGGATGTGAGTTAGGGGTGGGTAAAAATATCGATTTCCTGATTAATCGCGATCTTCATTTGAACAATCCCAATATCGATTCTTAAATCCCAAGATCCCATTGATCATTGAGTACGGTCTCTTTTAATATCCTTTCTGTTCTTTACACTCAGTTATTGATCAAAAACAACTACAAAAAAAAACATTATTCTAATCATGCATCGCACAGATGAGGTAAAAGCCATTCGAGTCCTCATTAGTTAACATGCTTTCATTTAAAGATGCTGTTTACAGTAATGTTGTTTTCTGTTAAAGAGACAGTAGCGGTTTTAGCATGTGTTCAACTAATCAGTGTAAATACTAGTAAAGAGTACAAATTATGCAATTTAACAATAAATATGTAACAAAAAATAATATATGAAATATAATATTGAATACGTTTATTTTTCATTTTTTAAAAGCCAAAATGTGAATAAAATATCATTAGTAAAATTGATATTTTCATAATGCACCTAGTTAAAAGTTTCCGAGTATAATTAACAGCATTAGCTGGGAGATAATTTCTTTTATATGTAAGCAAAAGGGACATTATAACTGAAATATAGCCATATGAATCGATACTGAATCGAATCGAGAGTTTGTGAATCGGATCGAATCAGGAAATCTGTATCAATCGTCAGCCCTAATGTGAGTCCTGCACTAATCAGATAAAAGCACAGCTGTATTTCCAGTATGTAACGACCACCAAAGATGAAAAAGGTCCAGACTGGAAAAACACGTTATACTCGACTCTTTTACAATTTTACATTTAAAATCAAACCCACTTCTAGTAAGGATTGCAAAACACAAAACGTCCCAGATATGGCCCAATGATTAGTTTCAATTGTCATGCAGCCTATAAATGATGACAAAGATTGTGAGTTTTTGTTTAGTTTTCATTGTTGATGGGTTTTCGAAAGGGGGGATCTCCAAACTGGATTGCAACCTTAAAGCCCAGGGCCCACCCCAGGCACTCAAGGGCCCCTGAGCACAGGCCCCGTTGGCCCGGTCGGTAATCCATCCCTGTCAGTGGGCGATCAATCCGGCCCCTGACATCAGGGGGTATCTCTGGCCTGACCCATTAAATCAGACCCTTAGAACCAACCGCTCTATATTAATAAAGTTTACCTATAAACCACTTCCACACTGTATTTGATTAAACAAATCCAGTGTTTTCCAATAGAAACCGTTTGACTTTTTTAATGCATCTTATGTCTATACTATTTATAAAATCATTGCATTTATGCAAAATATCTATTAGTATGCAAAAGTTCATAATGACTGGACGTCAATTTACCCGAGGCTTCACATGCAAAATTACACATAACTCTTTTCAACAGCTTTTAGTTGCATGAAGACACATCTTGAACTCTCTATAATCTCTCAGTTCAACAGGAATTGTTACAGAAGCTGCATTCTCATGCAAAAAATTTGCATTTGCATTGCCACACCACACACGCCAGGCAGTGTGGCTAACATTTCCTTGTGCGCACAAACACCACCACAACCGCTTTGCCCTAAAAATACACAGAGGTGCATGAAGAGCACACAGACACCAAAGTAAGGCTGATAGTGTAGATGCAGCAATCTGTAGCTAGTCAGACCACAAGCAGCAAGTTGCTTTGAAAATCCCTGCCATTTGGGGCACAGCAGTTCACCCAGTTTAATGAGGAAACCTTTGTGCAACAATGTTTCATTAGCAATATTCACACAATTGCATCATCAATATCAACTGCATATATTCACATAATATAATATATACCTCTATAGCTTTAGGTATTTATTCACACAATGACAACATCAAAGCATGCAAAGTGCATTTATTTAAACCTCAGATAATATGTATACAATAATAAATAGCTATATATTAATGTGATGTAGCTATGGGTATATATTAGGATTGCTAATGCAATGCACAACTGCATAAGTGTGTTATGTATATGGTATAGATATATTAATACAAATTATAGTGTTACGTATAGATGATAAACTATGCATTATATTATATTATACACATACCACACACTCTATATTAATATATAGGCCCTACTCTTTAGAACAGACATGCAGTTATGTAGTTGTTGTGATGCACTGGAGACCTCAAAGAGGCTCCGTGGACCCGTTATCAGAGCCGGTGGCCGTGATAATCGACCTCCGTTACGGGCGGATGAAACTCACCCATAACTCGGTTCCCCAGCTCATGGTTCCCGCGTGTTCTCCGCGTAATAATCCACGATTCGTGCGTTCGGACGCGTGTGTTTACGCCAGACAGCAGCGGAACAGAGACTGTGTCTCTCGGTCCTCCGTTCCTGCACGAGTGAATGTGTGTGTGTGTGAGTGTGTTTGCGTGGGGGGGTGGGTCTCTCTCTCTCTCTCTCTCTCTCTCTCTCTCTCTCTCTCTCTCTCTCTTCTTCCTAATATGTTTGTGAGAGAGAGAGGCGGCTAAAAAGCAGCAGTTACACACGCTCGTTTCCTCAAAATGGCACAGAGCCGCAGAATCATGATGTTCAAACGCACATATAGTCTTGCGCGCGCACTCTCGTGGAGACAGACGCAGAGCGCGGGCACGCGCCCCAATGCTCCGGTGACAGCTGCACTGGCGGGAGCGCGCAGACCGGAGAACTGGAGAAATTTGAAAAATAAATAAATAAGTGATGATAATATACTCGTTAAACAAGTGGCAAGCCTGTTCAGAACAATAAGTGTTGTCATCTAATATTAACATTATTGTTATTTTTATTTCGCAATATGTGATTTTGGTATTTTTTTGGTGCTCATGAAAAAAGTTTTCCATAAATAGGCTACTTAAAGCAATTCCGAGATTTTAATTGACTACCATATATTATGGTATATCTTATTGTAGTTTATTATATATTAATAGATTATTATATTATGATGGCGATCATGTACATTAACATATAATGTGGTTATGCATGCCTTGGTTTCGCAGTAAATAAAGCAACCAAAACATTATAGAAAGATTTTTAGGCAGGACGATAATGAAAATATAGCATAAAACATATATGTTAAATATATGTATATTTATTTATATTATAATGAATAAAATTAACTGCGATGTGATTATGATCATGATTGTGTTTTCTCTTGACTAAACTATGGAGATGCATTTTATTATTGCATTATTCTTAGAAGTATATGGGAAATTTTTATTTACTAATTTATAATGGATTTTTCTTTATTTCTGCAATGCATACTCATAAACAATCTTATATAAAATAATATAATTTTTGAAATGACGATTTCAAAGCGATTTCGAAGCTGCAGCGCCATCTGTTGGATAACAGCTTTCCACAGAGAAACCCGGAAGTGTTATTTGAACTATTTAAGCATGAGTGAATGGCATTCATCCACAACTTTTTTTTCTTCTTCTTCCTTTTTATGTACATTTGCTATGTTACTCTCTCCTTATAATTAATTGTTTGAGTTGTAGTATTATTGATACATGTTTGGAAAGGGTCAATTTAAATTAAGGTTTAATTAAAAGAGCAGTGGTAAACAGAGAATGAGGTTACCTGGCAGATAAGAGTCTTAGAAATAGTTTTTCAAATACTTTCCTTCACTTATCTATAGTCATGATATTTAGTCAAGTCTCAATTTACAAGGTTTCAAGTTAAAGGGATAGTTCTCCCACAAGTGAAAATTATGTCATCATTTACTCACCCTCATGCCATCCCAGATGTGCATGACTTTCTTTCTTCTGCTAAAAACAAATGCAGATTTTTAGAAGAATATCTCAACTCCGTAGGTCCATACAATGCAAGTCAACAGGGTCCAAAACTTTGAAGCTTAAAAAGAACATAAAGGCACAATAAAAGTAATCCAGTAGTTTAATCCATGTCTTCTGAATATTGTTTCTCACCCATACCGATCATATCGCTTCTGAAGACATGGATTTAACCACTGGAGTCTTATAGATTACTTTTATGCTGCCTTTATGTGCTTTTTGGACCTTTACATTTTGGACCCTGTTGACTTGCATTGTATGGACCTATAGAGCTGAGATAGTCTTAAAAAATCTTAATTTGTGTTCAGCAGAACAAAGAAAGAGATACACATCTGGGATAGCATGAAGCAAAGTATTGCGAGAGGCTTGTAGACGGCTACTTTAGCTGTCTGATTCAAAGTTAAGCAATTGAAAGGCAATGCCACCAAAAAAACAAAACAAAACTAACATAGTTTATGCAATCTTCTGACCCACTTAAAATCTGATATTGTAAATAAATGCTGAAATAAATCTGTATCTAAGCTATTATTTTGAAATTATGACAATAAAGTGAATACCTTATGATTTATCACCGCAATATGGAGTTTTGTCAACTGTAGTGCTGTATTTAGTGTCCATGTGCTGGGCAATGATCTTGAATTTGGCAAAGATTTCCGCTTGTTTCAAACTGTTTTAATGGTGATAGTTGGGAAATCTAATACCGTAAATGAAGAGAAAGTAAATTACAATGTAAACATTTTAAAAAGTACAATAATAATAATAAAATGAAACCATAAAATGTAAAATTATGCTCATCTCTAGTTGTGAAACACCAGTTTGCATAAACCACTTTTGTAACATTTTCATGCCATTAAGCACAAATAAGAGCGATAAGACTTAAGAGTTTGTATTTGTCAAGTAAATAAGCACAAGCCATTTCTCTTAGTGCTTGTGTTCACATAAATAAAGAACAATATAGAAGTGATATAAGCAGTTAAAATAAAGTGCAACTCTTGTGACAGGATTTCATCAAATGGAGGGTCTATCACTTTACATCAGTGTTGATTTTTTAGGCATTAGCAAAGATGTTCTGTAAATATACTTGAGGAATACAATATATTGCTTTTCCAAATTTCTGATTGGATGTTGATGTTTTTTTTTTTTAAGCCACAAATAAAGTTTAAAGCTCTTGTTCAAAACCCTATGTGTAACCGGCATCACAAGTCTATAAGAGATGCCTTCTGAAATGCGTCCTGCCAGTAGTAGATGCTGCTGAATGTGATGCAGAATCAGATACATATTGACCCACCATCTTTGAAAGTAAAGTGCAAAAGTATTCAGTCTGAGAAGTGACTTTCTGTTTTTGGGAAACTGGACTTATAATAAAGATTTTGAAGCAGCCAGGCGCAGAAGACCCAATAGAGGCCGATTAATGATGTCAGGGAAATTAATATCCTGTTGTTTTCTAAAAAAATATTCACATACAAACATTAACCAATGTTAACATTATAGCATATGCATGAATGAGATGATCATTATATTATCATAACAGCCAGTAACATAAACTCACGTCATCTTGAACCCTCTCTCATACATCAGGACATCAGAAAGTGTAGATTTATTGTAAACAAAGGACTTAAATATTGATCTGGTTCTCACCCACACATATCATATTGCTTCTGAAGATGAAGTTGTTCATTTAAAGTCGTTTAAAGCTATTTCCTTGCTTTAGTAGTGTTGAAGTAATACAAGCGATCACGAAGAGCTGTTGTATGTAAACAGTGGCTGGCGGATTCACTTCATGTCACCAACTGGCTCATATTACACACAAAAATTATCTTTTCCACCACCTGCTGGCTAACATATGTAATGTCAAAAAAAGACAAACAGTAGCTCTTAACACATCTGCACTGCTCTTACACTTTAGTTTAGAACGGCACAAACACAAGCGGAGTGATACACACAGTGAAGCATCAGAGTGCTGATGATGTCAGACCAGAACGTCTCTCGTCCAATCAGATTAGAGGACCGGAACTAACTGTTGTATATTAACTGTTTATGTCAAAATGCCATTTTATTTTATTTTTTGTAAAGGATCTGCACTTTGGGCTGCTGTGGCTCAGTTGGTAGAGCGGGTTGGCCACTAATCGCAGAGTTGGTGGTTTGAATCCCGGCTCACATGACTCCACATGCTGAAGTGTCCTTGGGCAAGACACTGAACCCCAACTTGCTCCCAATGGCAGGCTAGCACCTTACATGGCAGCTCTGCCACCATTGGTATGTGAATGGGTGAATGAGGTACAGTGTAAGGCGCTTTGAATACCATTAAGGTTAAAAAGGTGCTATATAAGTGCAGACCATTTATTACTTTGTCTACTTACTACTCAAGGTAGCATACACACTTTAGGAGGGACACAAAAGGGAAAGCCTACGAAATTAAGTCATTAAAAGTTGCTGAAGGAAGTATTGATTCTGGCCCGTATGGACTGTCAAGTCTGTGATTACATCTGTAATACATGCAAGTTTTGAGTTTTAATGTCCATAGAAGTTCTTAGTTATCACTTAGTTGTGATCCACCTTTGAGGTCTGAGAGTCACCCACTGTGGTTGTAAATGTTCATGAATTTGCAAATAACCTTTAAACTTTACTCTGTAATTTCATTTTAACACAAATAAAACCTGTGACTATATGCATTATGACAGCAAAGTCAATAGGAGCAGAGATTTGGAGAGTATCTGGAAAATTCTTTGACATGACAATTGTTCTGAAGGTCTGTTCAGAACAATACGTTTTTATTTTGCATACATGACATTAATGGTGACATATATTTGGCAAGATATACAGTATGTAATATTTCATAAATATACTTTTGCATATATATATATATATATATATATATATATATATATATATATATATATATATATATATATATATATATATATATATATATAAGCTACACATTCACTAGTCTCGTAATAATGGATGGTTTTCAATGATGGTTTTCAGGCTAAAAGACAAGCTGTAGCGGCATCTGCACAACCGTTCATCTCATCTCAGTCCACAGAAAAGAAGGGAATAATAACATTGATTGTGCTCTTATTTCACAAAAGCATATTTCAATTGAGTGGCAAATATCCACAACACAATGTACTTTCTAAACACATCAAAGTCCAGTATATCCTGATGGAAGCGCTCGCCTTGCTCCTCCGAGTATGCTTCTGTGGCGATGCAGTGGTAGTGAAAAGAGAATTGAAATGCTTTACCACTCTCTTAACAGAAATGGCAATATATGATCGACTACGCCACCCCGGACAACCAGGGAAATAATAGCCCTAAGGGCACACAGGTTCGGTTTGAATGAGTGGGTGAGAGGACAGGAGTGGTATAGAAAAGTTTATTTTGTTTGTCAATATTGACTAATAAATAGCTAAAACTTTTTGGTGAAAAACTCCTACATTGGCCATAAAATAATGACGAACACCAGCAATCTACACTGTAAATGATTTCTGTTGTTTTCACAGTAATATTGCTGTATTTTCAGTGAAAGTTTACTGTAGAAACAGTTTACAGTATGTTGCTGTCAATTTCATAGCTTTTACAGTATTATTGCTGTATTTCCAGCTTTGTCTACTGTAGAAACTATTTACAGGAAAGTTGCTGTCAATTTATGCTATTCTTTGAAAAAAAAACAGAGTTGGACAATAATAACAGTAATCCTTATATTACTGTTAAATTGATGACAGTATTATTTCAGACAAGCCCCGACAGAGGACGTTTTTTGGTTTATTGAGGTAATTTCAGCTTAGGAATTTTACAATACATTGTTTCATAAGGGAACCCATATATGAAGGCATTTAGTATATAGTTAAAAAAAAGTTAAACATTTATGTGGGTGTTTTTTAATTGCGTGTCTTTATGGTTGCCAGATTTTGTCACAGACCCAACTAATCTAATAGGTTTAGCCTACACTTTTTGGGTGGGAGATGTGATTCCCATCCAATGATCAATAACATAGGTTATGCAAAATAGATAAAATCAATTCCCATGATTTTTTTTATTATTAGTATTTTGCTTTCTAATTGCACACTTGATTACACAAAGAGCTGAAATCGCAATGGGTATACCTGGCAACCAATCATCTAAACCGTCAGCCAGGTGAGATGTAAAATTCTATTTGTATTCAATATTTTAAAGATGTGTATTTCTAAACGTTTCACCCCAAATGTGAAGATATTCGTTTTACCATTAAATAATCGGTGGTGATTTTGATATAAAGATAACGTTAGCTTTGTAACGCAAATATTCTTGCCAGTTAGCCAAATACTAGTTATCACAAGGTTTGCTGTTAATGTTAGTTAATAATTTCAAGTTTAGAACAAAGTAAATCGAAATGTTATTTTTCTGAACATTTGTGTGTAACGTTAACTTACACCGTAGTGCGTGCGTGTGGCCTGTCACAATCAAGGCCTCATATGCTCCGTTAACGTTACGTTGCCCCTACAAGGCTATGTTCGAAATCGACCTATGTTATCCACGACTTGAAGGGACAACCACAGTGTTTTCAATCATATTATACATTTATAACGTGAGTACAACCGATGTACACTTAAAGTGAATTACACAGTCGGTGAAAGTCGCGCGAATGAATTCCTGCGTCTCGACATCCTTCAGACCAGACGTTCACAGGGTTCGATTTTGCTCACTCGTTTTCATTCACTTCAAGTACACTACCGTATATTAGTTTATTAATGTCTGGAAACAGCCACTGCCAACGGACTGAGGTTAATTTAGTTGTATATTTGATATTCGTTTGATTTTCACGACAATGGTCATTATAATCTCCGTTTTTGTCACCTTGGGTGCTTCTCATTTCTTATTTGTGACAAATCAGGTTCTCCCTCGAAATCGGGTCTCTGTCAGGACCCCAAGCGATCTCAAATTAGTTTTAATTGGTAGGCCTACTCTCTTTAGTGTGTAATTACAATTCCTACAAAATCATGTTATGATAAATCCTTTTTGAACCACTTTAAAATGACCATTAATATCTGTAACTTATTATTTAGCATACTAGCACAGATACCGATTGGCCTGATAGCATACACGCATTTACACCTACTGTACATGTATTCAGTCATCTTTAATGCAATTATGTGTTAAAAAGATCAGGGTCATTAAGAAAGAGGATTCATTGTGAAACGAAGATCTCCGTAGGTTTATGCAGTGTTGAATATGTTTTTCATCTCTTTCAGCATGTATGTAGTTGTTCGACATTGCAGCCGCTGATGAGTATCGCTCTTACGGTTAATACAGAGGTAAGTAATTTTCAGCTATTGAAGAACACATTCAAATACATCAAATTAGAGCGGTTTTAGCTTTTAACATGGATCGAGGAGATCAGGATCTTAGAATTTAGTTTAAAGGGATAGTACACCCAAAAATGTACTCACACTCACATAGTTTCATTCTCATTTAAAGGTATTAAGTTTTGGCTTATCTCCTGGTTCAATGTATTGTGGTTCCATATACTGTAAATTAAATGAAAGCTGTTTATCACATTGATGTCTGCCAAGCTGTAGTGCAACTAAATTTTTGTTTTGTTCTCTATAGGCAGCAAAAATCTGGGATCTGCATTGGCCCTTCGAAGTCTGGACTGGAGAATGTTTTTACAGTTTAATGAATTAAATTTTAATAAAAGTTTTTAAATGGACTTCTGAGTGTTGTCATAATTGATGTGACATCTTATAATTAGTAATATAACTGTGAAATATTTGTGCATACAAGTCTTTATATTTCATTCTTTTTAAGCATGTAACAGATTGTATTTAGTCATAATATGTATATATGTGAATATAAAAACTATAATATGTGAATATAAAAACTACCGTAATCAATTATACTGCATAGTAACTTTACAGTGTTTTTAAAATACAGTGCAAAAACAAGAACTGTAATTAATTTTACAGTATAAATATACTGTAAGTTATTATACAGTATGCTGTGAACTACTGTAGTCAGATTTACAGTAATTTTACCGTGGAATAAAATACTGAAGCTTGCTGGATATTTGTTGCCAGTAAGTTACTGTTGATTTTACGTTAAATTTTTTACAGTGTACATCTACTCATACACACAGAAAATAAACTCAATTTAAGGAAAACAAATTAGCCAAAAGGAGAGGTATCTGGAGGTCTGGGCCAGCTGCCAAATTGGAAAACGAACCCGCCCCACGATAGACCACTACAAATACCCAAACGCACACGTGAAGGTTTAACTGCCGGACGACACACAGCACTAGAGGTGAACACACCACGCAAATGGCAGCTTCGCCTCCACCCTCCAGAAATCCCCCAACTCCTGAAACAGAGACAAAAAAATGAGAAAAAAAGTAAATACAATAAATAAAAAAAAGACAAAACAAACTCAAAGAAAATAAACTACCAAAGAAACAACAAAAACGTTTAGAAGGTACAATACCCACAAATAAGTTTGAAACAACTTCACAAAATAAATCAAATAATTCAAGAATTTAAACCACTTAACACGAAAGTAAAACTCACATAACCCAAAAAAATAAGTTAACAGTTTGAAATGAACCACGTTCACTCGGGTTTACAGTGCTCGGAGATGAGACACGGAATGAACAAGAAGAGAAAACAAACAATCAAACATAAGACCGTACAGTACTCAAACGATACACACAAGATTCTGATTACAAGTTTAACCTGATGGAATTCAATAGGCGGCGGCCAGAGGAGACGGTCAGCCAACCCGCAAAGTCATGCACAATCCGCAAATAGCAATGTAAATCAAAAAAAATCACAGTAGCTTAATGTTTGCTATCGTGATGAAGGTCAAGGCAAAACAGCGATGCAGTCGCAATTATACGCAATCGTGATTCAGTGTTAATGCTCAATTCCCACAAATAGCCCAAGAGACCCTCAGTTATGCAGGGGAGACCTGCAGAGCATAAAGAAACTACATTAAAACGAGAGAAAATACATTACTAATACACAAACTATAATCCTACATACCACGGGATGATCCTGCACACAAACTGCTTCGTAGTCGCACACTATATTACAGTATAGTGGCTCAGTCAGGACCATATAAGTGACGTGCTATCAATGTCATTAAAAACAATACAAATCATAAGTAGCCAACCGCGGTCAATTGCTTCTTGTTATAAACAAAGGGCTATACATACCTGTGAGGAGTGGGCAGCCAGCACACAGCAGACGGGGAAAACCAGCTTACAATCTAAGCCTAACAACGTAGAGAAATTCACATCAAACGCCTGCACAGTACGAGAAGCAACGAGTTCACCCCAAACAACTCACATACCTGCGGCGACCACAAATGACGTCACAAGGACAATACAAAGACGCATACCAAGTGGCCACAACACATCCCTTATATATCCGACAAAAGAATACAGGAGGAGGGATTAATAAACTAAGCACAGGTGTATGACATTCCCATAGGTGGATTCAACCACCCTGCTACACTTCCATGTTCTCCTTGAATTTATCAAGATGAGCATCAAGGATATGGACTCTGAGGGACATCCTACAGCCCATTGTGCCGTAGTTTTTCACCAGAGTGTCAACCAGCTCCACATAGTTTTCGTCCTTATGATTGTCCAGGAATCCCCGAATCACGGAGACAAAACTGTTTCAAGCCGCTTTCTCCTTACTAGTGAGCTTCTTGGGGAATTTTCGCTGTCCTTTTCCTCGCATATCGCGGTGCCGCTTTGTGGCCCATTCTGCATAACGCGGCGGCTCGTTTTTGCTTATCGCCGCCCACCAGGAAAATGCCCGGTATGCCAGATTACCAGTCCAGCCCTGATCGTAAGGGAACCTGATTCAAATGTACTGGATAGGAGGGAGATTGACATAGCAGTAAAACAGATGTTCGCCTATAATGTTATACAATATCTAGAAGCCAAGTTGTGGATGATCCATGCTGTCCCATCTAATAAGTTTGCATGAATGTGTCTCTCTTGATCCATTGATTTCTGTTTCTTTCTGTCTGTTCTCCATGTCTCTCCTGTGCTTGTAGTTGCTTTTCTGTGTTTTCGGTGTCCTTGGAATTATGCTCTTTCTACTCACAATTTCCATTTCACACTTAAAAAAACACCCATAAAAGACTGTTATTAGGCATGTATTTTTATTTATCTTGTTTCATTCAGGTTGAATATGGAAAAGAACATTTATATTCTATTCTTAGGCCAGTATAACATTTCTGAATAAGAAACTCTTTGTCAATAAATCCTAATTTAAGGTCATGCATTCTGTTTTACACTCCAATTATGCTGAAAGTTTGACAAGGTAATTTCGACCAGGTTTAGTGCTGATACTGTTTAAGAAAACTTCAGATAATACCTTCAAAAAGGACTTTATGACTGAGAATGATACTTACCTCCATGTGCGAAGACAGGCAAGACAATCTCTGTGTTTTTTAGAGTGCTTTTACTTCACTGCTTCGTAGAAGCCCAACCACACCACACCACACTACAATAACTACAGATGCTTTCTTGGAATTTGTGAGTATAAGTTTATTCTTTTCCTGTTTATACCTCTTTCCGTTGGTGTGCATTTGTGCCGTCCACTTTTATAGCCTTTTTAGATCCTGTATGATTTCTTCTTTCATGACAGTATAGTCCATTTGATAGCCTCTAAATAAAAGAACAATATAGACTGATACAATCCTAGAGAGATTTGTTTCTGTTTGGCCATTTTAAAAAACTAAATTTGACCTGCAAGGGAATGTGACTTGCAAGAAATGAAAGTGAAAGTTCAGTACTTGAGTATCAGAAAAAAGACACTGTGTTACTCTGTGCTATTAAGTAGCACAACCTTTTTCAACTGTTCTAACAAATAGAAATGTTTTTGAAATACCAACTTAGTACATTATGTGACACTTTATTGTCTTGTAGGCTGCATGTCTGCTCAAAGTGGGGCTTTGACCTCACAGGTAAAAATGCAATAGTAAAATTACTAAAAATATATATTTTTTAAATGACTTAAATGATAGGCTAATACTGATTTGCTGCATTGCATCTGAGGGAAGAGAATCATACATTTTTAAGAACAAAAATGTTGTGTTTTCAAAATTAAATGCACATATGAGCCAAAACATTATGACCACTCACAGTTGAAGCAGATATCATTGATCATCTCTTAACAAGGCCACAGGTCAAGCTCTGGGTAGATTAGATGGTAAGCAAACAATCAGTTCTCATAGTCAATGTGTTGAATGCAGGAGAAATGGGCAGGAGAAAAGACCTGAGCGACTTTGACAAGTGCCAAATTGTTACGGCCAGATGACATGGTCAGAGCATCTCTAAAACGGAAAGTTGTTCTGGTATTCTCACAATGTTGGAGCGTTGTGTGGAATGTCATCTGTCAAGTCCAACCAGTTAATGCGTACGGTAACTTTAGGTTTAGCACTCATATTTCCTGTAATAAAACAAGTGCTGTTTCTGACGGTACAAAGTGTTCATGATATTTCTGTGAAGATGGACAACTTGAGTGAATCATCCAGACCACCAGGTAAATCTGTCAATTTATAAGTTCTTTGGACAAAGTCAGTATGTATTTGCTCTTTATTTCAATCAAAATTGTGTTATATATCAAGAGAGGAAATAATGTATTAATAATGAGGCTCTTGTTACAATAATATAACATGCATGTAGATTTCAACAGCATTTTGTAGTTTAATGTACAGTTAACTATGAATCTGTATTTCTGATTTAATTTGCTTGTAACAGAGGAAGATCAGAAACATTCAGGAGTCGTCCATCTCAGAAGAAAGAGCCAACGTGAACCTCCAAACAGTACGTTTTACTCAAATTTAAAACCATTAAATTTACTCAAGATCTTAAACCATTTAAATTGGTTCTAATAATGTATTTTTCTTCTTTGGCTTTGAGTAAGCAGAATTATAAATACATTAAACATTCCATAAATTATTCCAGTGTATATCTTTGATGTTTGGGTATGTTTTTATTACACCAACATAGTATTTTCAGAATTAAATGAATACTTCTACAGCAGAAACTGATCTGTGGGTAATTCCAGCTGTTTGACTGTGTCTACTTTGCAACCACAAAGTCCATGTTTAGTTTCTCTTTCTTTTGAGAAGAGCCAAACAACAACAATAGTCATATAACAAGCTTCAGTCATGAAAGTGTTGAGTGTGTCAATCTACTGTACATATAAAGTTGTTTGTGTAATTTCAGTGTCCGTGAAAAGAATCGTGTTACTGGGATCACACAGAGATGTCAAAGCCTCCTGTGGGAATATAATCCTGGGACGTAAGGTGTTCTCAGAGATACCGTCCTCGCTGCAGTTGTTTGAGAGTCATGAAGGTTTGATTTTGAAGAGAAATCTGATGGTCATCAACACTCCTGACCTGCTCAATTCTGCTCTCTCTCATAAAGAGCAAGAAATGAGGACATTTTTCCACTTGGCTTGTCCTGGACCTCATGCCCTTCTGTTAGTCCTTAAGCCTGGCACACTTACCGAGCAGGAGAGAGATGCCCTCAAGATCATTAACAGTATATTTGGTGCAGGAGCATCGGAGTATGTGATTGTCGTCTTCATACATAATGATCAGACAGAGTATGTGACATTAAAGACTCTGATGCTGATAGAAAAGACGTGGAGTCTCTGCTACAGACCTGCAAACGAGCCCACCATGATCTGAAAAGGAAAGGAGACCAATCACAGGTGCAGAAACTTCTAGAGAACATTGAGAAGATGCTGTAGGACATTGCATGAGCTTTCCTGAAGAATCAAGTCCTGATGGGGGAAAAGACCCATTTGACCAAAAAACAAACAAGCTGTTTCAGGGTAACCCTCTATATGTCTCATTTAACTTAAATATGGGTCATTCATTTTTGTGATGCAACTCCTTAAAAAGTACAATAGAACTATTAACTTATTTTCTGTATGTGAAATAATTTTCCCTACTCATTTGAAGGTGCATGTTCCAGATTTCGTAGACGGCCGTGTAGCATGAATCCACAACGTGAGTATGAAGTGATTATTCATGTAATGATGGATTAAACTAGTACAACTGCACCATTAAAAGATATCAGTGGCATCAAACAAATCCATCCATTAAGTTTATTGGAATCAAGATGATGTGAAATTAATTTGTGGGATGCATCGTGTCTAGGGATGGGGTAGGGAATTACCGAATCGTAGGGAATTACCAATTGCGATTCCTCTTAACAGTTCCATTAAGGGTTAAAGGGGATTCATCTGGAAAGCATTGCATTTTAATGAACATCTGCTAAACATCTCAAAAAGATCCGATTTACAAACATTCTAAATCATGAACATCTCAAAAAGATCTGATTTACAAACATTCTATATCATGAACATCTCAAAAAGATCCGATTTACAAACATTCTAAATCATGAACATCTCAAAAGATCCGATTTACAAACATTCTAAATCATGAACATCTCAAAAGATCCGATTTACAAACATTCTAAATCATGAACATCTCAAAAGATCCGATTTACAAACATTCTAAATCATGAACATCTCAAAAGATCCGATTTACAAACATTCTAAATCATGAACATCTCAAAAGATCCGATTTACAAACATTCTAAATCATGAACATCTCAAAAAGATCCGATTTACAAACATTCTAAATCATGAACATCTCAAAAAGATCTGATTTACAAACATTCTAAATCATGAACATCTCAAAAAGATCCGATTTACAAACATTCTAAATCATGAACATCTCAAAAAGATCTGATTTACAAACATCTAAATCATGAACATCTCAAAAAGATCTGATTTACAAACATCTAAATCATGAACATCTCAAAAGATCTGATTTACAAACATTCTAAATCATGAACATCTCAAAAGATCCGATTTACAAACATTCTAAATCATGAACATCTCAAAAAGATCCGATTTACAAACATTCTAAATCATGAACATCTCAAAAAGATCCGATTTACAAACATTCTAAATCACGAACATCTCAAAAAGATCCGATTTACAAACATTCTAAATCACGAACATCTCAAAAAGATCCGATTTACAAACATTCTAAATCACGAACATCTCAAAAAGATCTGATTTACAAACATTCTAAATCACGAACATCTCAAAAAGATCCGATTTACAAACATCTAAATCATGAACATCTCAAAAAGATCCGATTTACAAACATCTAAATCATGAACATCTCAAAAGATCTGATTTACAAACATCTAAATCATGAACATCTCAAAAAGATCCGATTTACAAACATTCTAAATCATGAACATCTGATTTACAACATCTGATTTACAAACATCTAAATCATGAACATCTCAAAAAGATCTGATTTACAAACATCTAAATCATGAACATCTCAAAAAGATCTGATTTACAAACATCTAAATCATGAACATCTCAAAAAGATCCGATTTACAAACATCTAAATCATGAACATCTCAAAAAGATCTGATTTACAAACATCTAAATCATGAACATCTCAAAAAGATCTGATTTACAAACATCTAAATCATGAACATCTCAAAAAGATCTGATTTACAAACATCTAAATCATGAACATCTCAAAAAGATCCGATTTACAAACATTCTAAATCATGAACATCTCAAAAAGATCCGATTTACAAACATTCTAAATCATGAACATCTCAAAAAGATCCGATTTACAAACATTCTAAATCATGAACATCTCAAAAAGATCCGATTTACAAACATTGTAAATCATGAACATCTCAAAAAGATCCGATTTACAAACATTCTATATCATGAACATCTCAAAAAGATCCGATTTACAAACATTCTAAATCATGAACATCTCAAAAAGATCCGATTTACAAACATTCTAAATCATGAACATCTCAAAAAGATCCGATTTACAAACATTCTAAATCATGAACATCTCAAAAAGATCCGATTTACAAACATTCTAAATCACGAACATCTCAAAAAGATCCGATTTACAAACATCTAAATCATGAACATCTCAAAAAGATCCGATTTACAAACATTCTAAATCATGAACATCTCAAAAAGATCCGATTTACAAACATTCTAAATCATGAACATCTCAAAAAGATCCGATTTACAAACATTCTAAACCATGAACATCTCAAAAGATCCGATTTACATTCTAAATCATGAACATCTCAAAAAGATCCGATTTACAAACATTCTAAATCATGAACATCTCAAAAGATCCGATTTACAAACATTCTAAATCATGAACATCTCAAAAAGATCCGATTTACAAACATTCTAAATCATGAACATCTCAAAAAGATCCGATTTACAAACATTCTAAATCATGAACATCTCAAAAAGATCCGATTTACAAACATTCTAAATCATGAACATCTCAAAAAGATCCGATTTACAAACATTCTAAATCATGAACATCTCAAAAAGATCCGATTTACAAACATTCTAAATCATGAACATCTCAAAAAGATCCGATTTACAAACATTCTAAATCATGAACATCTCAAAAGATCCGATTTACAAACATTCTATATCATGAACATCTCAAAAAGATCCGATTTACAAACATTCTAAATCATGAACATCTCAAAAAGATCCGATTTACAAACATTCTAAATCATGAACATCTCAAAAGATCCGATTTACAAACATTCTAAATCATGAACATCTCAAAAAGATCCGATTTACAAACATTCTAAATCATGAACATCTCAAAAAGATCCGATTTACAAACATTCTAAATCATGAACATCTCAAAAAGATCCGATTTACAAACATTCTAAATCATGAACATCTCAAAAGATCCGATTTACAAACATTCTAAATCACGAACATCTCAAAAAGATCCGATTTACAAACATTCTAAATCATGAACATCTCAAAAAGATCCGATTTACAAACATTCTAAATCATGAACATCTCAAAAAGATCCGATTTACAAACATTCTAAATCATGAACATCTCAAAAGATCCGATTTACAAACATTCTAAATCACTGAACATCTCAAAAGATCCGATTTACAAACATTCTAAATCATGAACATCTCAAAAAGATCCGATTTACAAACATTCTAAATCACTGAACATCTCAAAAAGATCCGATTTACAAACATTCTAAATCATGAACATCTCAAAAGATCCGATTTACAAACATTCTAAATCATGAACATCTCAAAAGATCCGATTTACAAACATTCTAAATCATGAACATCTCAAAAGATCCGATTTACAAACATTCTAAATCATGAACATCTCAAAAGATCCGATTTACAAACATTCTAAATCATGAACATCTCAAAAAGATCCGATTTACAAACATCTAAATCATGAACATCTCAAAAAGATCCGATTTACAAACATTCTAAATCATGAACATCTCAAAAAGATCCGATTTACAAACATTCTATATCATGAACATCTCAAAAGATCCGATTTACAAACATTCTAAATCATGAACATCTCAAAAGATCCGATTTACAAACATTCTATATCATGAACATCTCAAAAGATCCGATTTACAAACATTCTAAATCATGAACATCTCAAAAAGATCCGATTTACAAACATTCTAAATCATGAACATCTCAAAAGATCCGATTTACAAACATTCTAAATCATGAACATCTCAAAAAGATCCGATTTACAAACATTCTAAATCACGAACATCTCAAAAAGATCCGATTTACAAACATTCTAAATCACTGAACATCTCAAAAAGATCCGATTTACAAACATTCTAAATCACGAACATCTCAAAAAGATCCGATTTACAAACATTCTAAATCACGAACATCTCAAAAAGATCCGATTTACAAACATTCTAAATCGCGAACATCTCAAAAAGATCCGATTTACAAACATTCTAAATCACGAACATCTCAAAAAGATCTGATTTACAAACATTCTAAATCACGAACATCTCAAAAAGATCCGATTTACAAACATTCTAAATCACGAACATCTCAAAAAGATCCGATTTACAAACATTCTAAATCACGAACATCTCAAAAAGATCTGATTTACAAACATTCTAAATCACGAACATCTCAAAAGATCCGATTTACAAACATTCTAAATCATGAACATCTCAAAAGATCCGATTTACAAACATTCTAAATCATGAACATCTCAAAAGATCCGATTTACAAACATTCTAAATCATGAACATCTCAAAAAGATCCGATTTACAAACATTCTAAATCATGAACATCTCAAAAGATCCGATTTACAAACATTCTAAATCACTGAACATCTCAAAAAGATCCGATTTACAAACATCTAAATCATGAACATCTCAAAAGATCCGATTTACAAACATTCTAAATCACGAACATCTCAAAAAGATCTGATTTACAAACATTCTAAATCATGAACATCTCAAAAGATCCGATTTACAAACATTCTAAATCATGAACATCTCAAAAAGATCCGATTTACAAACATTCTAAATCATGAACATCTCAAAAAGATCCGATTTACAAACATTCTAAATCATGAACATCTCAAAAAGATCCGATTTACAAACATCTAAATCATGAACATCTCAAAAAGATCCGATTTACAAACATTCTAAATCACGAACATCTCAAAAAGATCCGATTTACAAACATCTAAATCATGAACATCTCAAAAGATCCGATTTACAAACATTCTAAATCATGAACATCTCAAAAGATCCGATTTACAAACATTCTAAATCATGAACATCTCAAAAAGATCCGATTTACAAACATTCTAAATCATGAACATCTCAAAAAGATCCGATTTACAAACATTCTAAATCATGAACATCTCAAAAAGATCCGATTTACAAACATTCTAAATCATGAACATCTCAAAAAGATCCGATTTACAAACATTCTAAATCACTGAACATCTCAAAAGATCCGATTTACAAACATTCTAAATCATGAACATCTCAAAAAGATCCGATTTACAAACATTCTAAATCACTGAACATCTCAAAAGATCCGATTTACAAACATCTAAATCATGAACATCTCAAAAGATCCGATTTACAAACATTCTAAATCATGAACATCTCAAAAAGATCTGATTTACAAACATTCTAAATCATGAACATCTCAAAAGATCCGATTTACAAACATTCTAAATCACTGAACATCTCAAAAGATCCGATTTACAAACATCTAAATCATGAACATCTCAAAAAGATCCGATTTACAAACATTCTAAATCATGAACATCTCAAAAAGATCTGATTTACAAACATTCTAAATCATGAACATCTCAAAAAGATCCGATTTACAAACATTCTAAATCATGAACATCTCAAAGACATCTGCTGAATGTTTTTGTGACACCCGAGAGGAAACGTCTTAAAGGTGTATTGCAGATGAGCAAATAACCTAAAAAATACATCTTCCAGATTTAAACGCACATTAAATAGATGTCTGGTTGCAAAAGGTGTTTACTTTTTTAAACACTATTTTAGTAATTCACGATGTATCACGAGCCTGTGGTCTACTGTTAACACAGTAACAGTTCTTGGTTCAATTTGAGTTGGACATGATGACTTGCAGTTCAGCACGTTTTTCAGTCATGAAAACGAACCAGCTGAGAAGAGTGTTTCATTCGGGAGGCAATGCTGTATGTTTCACGCAGTAGATTTAAAGGAACCAGCTCATAAAAGTAATTTATTCGAGAATCTGACTACACTGATCACGATGTCGCTGTATGTTTCGTACTGTAAATTCAAAAGAATTGGCTCATGAGAGTAATTTGTTTGAGTATCAGACTACACTGTTCGTGCTGTAGGTGTCGCAATGATGTTTCAATAGTGGTGTTGCGGTGCCGATGAATGTCCCTTTTGCAGAAGAATGCACGTTCAAGAACCGTTTAACAGAAACAAAAGTCATGAAAATCTTAACATGTCTTTCAAAAATGTCCTTCGACAATCATCATCTGAAACACTAACGTCATTCACGATTTAGCCAATTATCAGATATAATGGGACTTGAATATGTAAATCAACTGACTGCACTGCAATTATAGTTTTGTATTTTTCATTTAGTTTTTATTTCAATTTTATATAGTTTGTCATTACAGTTTAGTTTAGTTTTTGTTAGTTTTCACAGTTTGTCTGTTAGTTTTAGTTTTTTAGTTTTAGTTTGGCTGCCAAAGCTAAGCATTTACTGGTATAATTTAAAAAGTCTAACATCATTACGGTTCTCTAGGCAGTCTTGTGTTATACCTATCTAGTGGTATTTTCATGTTTACTGTGGATTGTAAATGTTGCAAATTTTATAATATAGGGTGAATATGGGCAAAGTGATGAAAGACATTTAAGCTTGATCCACACTCTGTCCATATGTAATTCATTAAATTAATATAAATCATGGGGTCTGGGCAGCTCAGCAAGTATTGACGCTGACTACCACCCCTGGAGTCATGAGTTTGATGCCAGCCAGGTCTCCTAAGCAACCAAATTGGCCCAGTTGCTAGGGAGGGTAGAGTCACATGGGGTAACCTCCTCGTGGTCACTATAATGTGGTTCTCGCTCTCGGTGGGGCATGTGGTGAGTTGTGTGTGGATGCAACAGAGAATAGCGTGATGCCTCCACACACGCTATGTCTCCGCGGTAACTCGCTCAACAAGCCACGTGATAAGATGCACGGATTGACATCTCAGACACGGAGACAAATGAGATTTGTCCTCCGCCAGCTGGATTAAGGAAAGTCACTACGCCACCACGAGGACTTGTGCATTGGGAATTGGGCATTCCAAATTGGAGAGGAAAAGGGGGAAAATAAATGTATATATCATTACTAAACTAATCTTTGTGGGCTACACAATTAAAGGGATAGTTCACCCCAAAAAATGAAAGTTCTATAAACATTTACTCACCCTCATGTCATCCCAGATATGTATGACTTACTTTCTTCTGCTGTACACAAACAAAGATTTTTTTAATAGTATCTCAGCTCTGTAGGTCCATTCAATGCAAGTCAATAAGGGCTATAACTTTGAAGCTCCAAAAAGCACATAAAGGCAACATAACAGTAATCCACATGACTCCAGTGGTTAAATCCATGTCATTAGAAGTGATATGATAGGTGTGAGTAAGAAACAGATCAGTATTGAAGTCCTATTTTTTTTACTGTAAATCCTGACATCAGCAGTCTCCTAGGCAATCATGATTTCAAGCTCAATTATATTTCCCAATGCCATTTAGCAAACTCTGCAAACTGTACAAGTGTAATTGAGCTTGAAATCATGATGGTTCCTGTAGACTGCAACTGCAATGAAAAAGGAGTTACATTGTGGTCTGTTCTTACTCAAAACAGATTAGATCACTTCAGAAGACATGGATTAAACCTCTGGAGTTTTATGGACTTTTATGCTGCCTTTATGTGCTTTTTAGAGCTTCAGACCCGATTCACTTGCATCGTATGGACCTACAGTGCTGACCTATTCTTTTAAAAATCTTCATTTGTGTTCAGCTGAAGAAAGAAAGCCATAATACAGCTGGAATGGCATGAGGGTGAGTAAATAAGAGGTTCATTTTTGAGTCAACTATCCCTTTATCTTTTTGAAGTTTAAAATGTGATGATTTTATTTTGGGATGGGTGGCAGAGCTCATTTTATGACCACTGGTAGGAAAAGCAATGGTGAAGAAAATGACAGAAATTTAGTTTAGCTTATAAGCGTAAAATTCATAATTTATGATGTGAAAGTGTAGAAAATGTAAAATTAATGTGTATATATATATATATATATATATATATATATATATATATATATATATATTATTCTTTTCAAGAGAATAATTGTATCCCTGTCCCACTTTACCAGTAGGCCCTGCTGCTTAAACACATCTGGGATTTTGTCAAAAGAGGATCTTCAAAGGTTCTACTTCCCAATAGTGAATATTTCTTAATTTTTGCTTTTGACTAAGGTAGAAAACATCCAATATTTTCTTCAAAGGTTTAATATTAGGTTGTGCTGTTTGGATCATAAAATCAAAGTGTCAAGAAAATAAAAAAAATCCCCAAATCCGTTTGCCCAAATCAATCATATTATGTCACCATACTAAAATGAATTCAAGAATTTATTTTAGTTAGATTTGGAATTATGAAAAAGTATTTGTTAGTTTTCGTTAACTATAATAAGTCAAACCTACAGTATATCTGCAGATTCATTAACAATTTGCAAACTGTTTATATTACAATTTATTAATAATGTTCTTCATTCTTTATCTTTATTTAGACCCTGTTACATCAAGGTTTTGGACAAAACCAGAAAAACCCAGACTGCTTGTGCGATCCAATTGTGAGTATTACAAATAAATTACGACAAAATGTATATTACAATTTACTCTGAATTTATTTATTTTTTTCCTTTTTTTTTCCATTTCTGGCAAGCTTTTCAAAGGCGATGTGCCTTAAAAATACTTTGTTGGATCACATCGTGAAATGCAAACATATAAAAATCGAACGATTTTATACAACTTGCCATGAGATCGGGTTGTACTACCAGTTTGGCCAATGGTAGCTGTTTGAAAACTATTATTATGTTGGCCTGACAAAGGCTTTTCCAAAATCCCCAACCCAAGACCATCATTTCTAACATTAACTCCTCTTAGAGCTTTCAAGCCACATCCACCAAACTTGGGACAGACCTTCAGCCTGTTCTGGAGTTGTGTGCTATATTTTTCTAAATGATCAGATTTAAGATGATGGTTTATCTGACAATATATGTGTAGCTGGCAGTTTGTCTCACTGTAATGTCTGTACAGCCGTGAATCTTCAGACTTTTCAAACTAGTTTAATCTTTCTTTGTCAAGCCAACATCAAAGTTTGTCTTAACAATCTTTACCAATCTAGTTATTTTTGCAATTCCATTTTAAATGCTTCTTATATACAGCTTAAAATATTGCTTTGATCTGATCTTGGTGTAATTTCTGATTGTATCCAATATTGAGAATGTTTGTGTCTGTGATTGACAGTCACAGCAAGCACTAATAAGGACTTGGGGTGTGTGAGGATCGTGTTGATTGGAAAAACTGGAGTGGGAAAGAGCGCAACAGGAAACACCATCCTGGGACGGGACGTGTTTGAGTCTCGGGCCAGAATGACCTCTGTGACAAGGAAATGCCAAAGAGAGAGTGGAGTGGTCTGTGGACGACCCGTGACTGTGGTGGACACACCAGGACTCTTCGACACAAACCTCACCAATGAAGAAATCCAGCAGGAGATCATGAGATGCGTTGAGCTCTCCGCTCCTGGACCGCATGTGTTTCTGCTGGTGATCTCTGTCGGCCCGTTCACAAAAGAAGAGAGAGAAACCCTTGAACTCATCAAGATGACCTTTGGACAGAAAGCCCAGACATACACTATAGTGGCATTCACACGAGGAGACAACCTAGCAGATGAAAGTATCAAGGACTATATTCAGGATGGTAATTCACATGTCCAAAAACTGATCCATGACTGTGGAGGAAGATATCACGTGTTTAACAATAAAGAGAAGAAAACTGCTCAGGTCATAAGTCTATTAAAGAAGATTGATTTGATGATGTGGAATAATGATGCCTCTTTCTATGATGACGAAATGTTCCGGGAGGCAGAGAGAGCTATCAAACTAGCTCAGCTAAACAAGGAGAAAGAGGAGGACTTCAGACGAGAGATTGAGACCCTTAAAGCCAAATATGAGGGAGAAATTAAAGAGTATAAAGCAAAACTAGAGGAGGAAAAAGTAAAACTGAAAATTAGGGATCTTCTGCTCATGGAGACAGAAAAACATCAAATAATGGTGGGCGGAGCCACAGCAGATACTGAACAAACACAAGCACAAAATAAATCCCAGGAAAACCCTTTTTCAGGAAAGCCAGATCAAGGTAGAAAGATAATAGAAACAGTACAAGGAGCAACAGAAAAAGAAGCTCATCCAGAAAATAAGAAGCACGTTAAAAAAAGGGGTTTTGGAAAATGGAGAAAAAGTAAATCGAAGGGAAAAAATGAGACGATTAAAGAATGCAACGAAGAAGAAACGGTCACAGATCAACAGATCAGCAAAGACACTGACACTCTCAACCAAGAAAAACCCCTGATGAAACCAGGAGACCGGACTGACACAAAGACAGATGATGAAAATATACATTTGCCAAGAAACACTGAAGACGAAAGGGACGCAAAGGAAGAAAATCTTTTGCTACAGCAAATAGATGAATGCAGGCAGAAGCTGGAGGAAGCCATGAGAAATTACAGAGAGATCTCAAAAATGAATGTGGCACAACTCAAGAAAATTCAAGAAAGAAATGCTAATAATATTGGCCACTGGGAGAAGAAACATGGGAAGTCCTGTGTGCTTCAATAAGTCACACCTGCCCAGATCTCCATTTACTGAATGCTAAGCTTATGATGTCTTAATGGAAAATGTTTGATATTATTGTTCTTTATTTATCAATTTTACAAGCTTTGACTTTATTTGACAGGAGAGAAGAGGGAGGGAGGTCTGGGACTCATTTCTCAAAAGCATCGTAAGCCCAAGCTCATTCATCTTAGTTTTGCGACCCGTTTTACAAAGCCATCGTAACTTAAGAAGAACTTGACAATGCTCATAGATTTACGAGTGCTATGGAGTAATCGTACATGCAGACACCTGCAGGACAATCACCAAATTATATGCAATACCATTTAAAAATGGGTGACAGTGACTTAATGATGGAGGATGTTGAAGAGTGCTCCATTTGAGTGTTTCTTGATTTAACAGCAGCGTTTGATACAGTTGCTCATTCAGTTTTAATTGATACAGTAAAGAGATGGGTGGGAATATCTGGGGTGGCTTTAGAGTGGTTTGTTTCCTACTTGTTGAATAGGACATTTCTAGTGTCTGTTGAAGATGAGATGTCCTCCTCTTCCAAAAAATAATTGTGGTGTTCCGCAAGGATCACTGTTAGGGCCAGTTCTGTTTTCACTATACATGTTACCTTTTGGTTCAGTGATTAGAAAATACATTTTTATTGCTATGCAGATGACCTACAGTTGAATCCCAATGACCTGTCTAGTTAAAATGTTCTTCAAGAGTGTATAGCAGATATAAAATAAATGGATGCCATGTCATTTTCTGCATGTAAATTCTGATAAAACGGAGGTTCTTATAATCAGTCACAAAATTTGGGTGTCCATTTTATTATTGTATATTGTTAATTCAGTCTTATTTTTTTATCAGTTAAGGATCATTTCCAAGGTGAGAGAGTTTTTGGGATATAGAGAAGCTTATAGATGCTTTTGAATCCACACACTTTAGCGCAGCTTCTATCAGTGCAAAATGCTGCAGCTAGACTTTTGACACGAATTAGGTCTTTTAATCATATTACTCTAATTTTAGATTCCTTGCATTGGCTAGCAATTCATTTTAGGGTTGATAAGACTTTATTTAATAATAGAGCCAATATTGGAAGGGGGTGGTGGTGGCATAGTGGGCTAAAGCACAGAACTGGTATGCAAAGGTTGCCGGTTCGATCCCTCACCCACCACCATTGTGTCCTTGAGCAAAGCACTTAACTCCAGGCTGCTCCAGGGGGATTGTACTTGTGATAAGTGCACTGTAAGTCTTAATGACCACAGAGCCACAGCCTCAGATTAACGTCTTAAGGACCTTGTTACAGTATAGTGTCCCCGTCACTATACTGGGGCATTAGGACACACACAGACCACAGGGTGAGCACCTCCAGCTAGCATCCCTAATACCTCTTCCAGCAGCAACCACAGTTTTCCCCAGGAGGTCTCCCATCCAGGTACTGACCAGGCTCAAACCCTGCTGAGCTTTAGTGGGCAACCAGACCAGAGCTCCAGGATGAATGATCAAGAATGTTCTTCTTAAAATGACAGTACTCTGCGCTAAGGGATGGCTGAAATACCAATTGCAGTGTTGCCAGATCTCACAGGTGAAACAAGCAACCTGGTCTGGAAAAACAAGCCCAAAATAAGCCATTGGCTCACCAAAATAAGGACAAAATTTCAAATAAGCTCTTAATTAATTTCCGATGTGGTGGATTGATCTGCATAGAAATCATAAGCATAGTTAATTAACATTTAAGTATAATTTTAATTACAGATCTGCTTCTGAGATCAAATCTATTTTATTGCATCATATCTGACAATAACTTTTTACATCTTATAATGTTTAGTTACCTTGTATCTGAATTAGCCGTACATGTATATGTGGTATTTATATATAGTTGTTAAAAAAGGTATTTATTCACAAAATACAACATCCACAAAGGACAGTTTGATGTGTGATGCAGCAGTTTCCTTCAGGATCCTTCATGTGATTAAACCCTTTGGCCTTTAGTTTAATGAAATAATAATCGGAACGAAATGGACCCGTTATAACCAGTTACCAGCATTTAAAAATAAAGTTTTCACTCCGGAACAACTGAAAATCACTTTGTTTCCGGTTTTCGGTAACGTTCTGCTAAAAATGTTGTTCATTGTCAGTTTTCGTTTCTTGAACCATTTTTAGTCCCTGACACCAAAGCTTTTATTAACCGGACAGTCCTCAATGGTGAGGGTGAAGTTTTGGATAGAGTTGACTTTGGTCCCAGTAAAAATTTCACTTGTATTACTAGAAAGTTATTAGTCATACAGGTTTTGATGCATCCCAATAATATGAATTTGTTATATATGAAAAAGCTACTTCATCACCCTTCCCAGTTTGCTTTACAAGAAATATTATGCATTGATATTGAATCATAGATTGTGTAAAAATGATGGTGTATTTAATCTTGCTTATCCACTTGTACAACAGTAAAAACAAAAAAAATTAAATTAAATGTTGCCGTCGTTCATTCATTGTTTGTCCTGAGACCCGAGCATGAGTGCGGTGTGCATTATCCATTCCTCTTTTTGATTTGTATCTAGAAGCCCCTAAGAAACATAAAACAATATTTTTGTATTGGTTTCTTAAAATAATGTCCACATATATGGACAGCGGGAATAAGTTGTGAAATTTTAAATAGCAAGAGTCTATCATAGGAGTGTTGGTTATTCATGTTTGGAGATGTTGCAGACATTAAATCATAAATTAGCATAATTAATTCTGATTTAAAGTAATGGCCAGCATAAACCAATCACTGGAAACCATGTTAAAATAAAATGACCATTGTCCCGTGTCTGCCAAACATCATCTGCAGCCTGAAACTGAACTTCTTTTTTTTTACGAGATATTAGAAGTGAATGCACTTAGCTGCATAGAGAGCTGATGATGTCATATCAGATTAAACAAGAGACTCTAATCTTCTGACTCAAACAGGTTTTTTTAAGGTACAAACTTAGAGGTTTCTGGTAACGCTTAAGAATACTGTGTCTTAATGCAGAACTAATAGGTCATTCTTCATTAACACTTAAGTCTACTATTAACTACTAAGGAAGATGTGTTAACTAATCAGTATGTAATAGCATTTTATAGTTGTGTTAAGTAACAATTAGCAAAGCAATAACTATTGAATTCAGTCATGCCTCCTGATGAACTACTTTTAATTATCTACTAATTTGGCTTCAGGAGAAATAACTATTGAGTAACTACTAATGAACAGTCGATTAATTACAATTACAATAATATCATAACAATTACAATATTCAGGTTGTGGCCCTTATTTCTAATGTTATTATTACTATGGAAATTTTGGCCTGTATGGTCAATTGCTAAAGTATTCAGTATTCTAAAGTGAAAATTCAGGGAACCCATGATTATTTAATACAGAATTACCAGATAATCATTCATTAATGGGGCTCCCTGTATTTTCACTTAGAATACCGCTCCAGGTTGTAAGTAACTCTTTCATAATTAAGTGATATTTCTTTATTAATTACTCAGGGGTTCCCTGTATGTTCCCTTCCACTCAGTCATTGCCTTACATACAGGAATAATTTACGAAAAATGTAATGTGTTATGTGCTGAGGAAAACAAGAGACACACACACTATACTGTATATAATTCATAAACCTACCTGAGGTAAGTTGGCTAGTCACTTATAGTGGGGATGGGGCTCCATTCCGTTGTTAATTTCTGGTTACTGACCACACTCACAAAGCAATTGACCATACAGCCCAAAACTACTAAATTTGCTGTAATGACTCATTTTGGGAGTGTAGTAATTCCACGAAATGCTTATTGCATTTCCATAGTAATAATAACATTAGAAATAAGGAAGAAGGGCCACAACCTGAATACTGTAATTGTTATGATATTATTGTAATTGTAATTAATCGACTGTTCATTAGTAGTTACTCAATAGTTATTTCTCCTGAAGCCGAATTAGTAGATAATTAAAAGTAGTTCATCAGGAGGCGTGACTGAATTCAATAGTTATTGATTAGCTAATTGTTACTTAACACAACTATAAAATGCTATAACATACTGATTAGTTTACACATCTTCCTTAGTAGTTAATAGTAGTGACTTAAGTGTTAATGAAGAATTACCTATTAGTTCTGCAGTAATTCCTTATTAGTTATGCATTAAGTAAGATACAGTATTCTAAAGTGTTACCAGGTTTCTTACCAGATGTAGTCTTGTTGCTGTTTCTCCCAAAGACATACTGCGCTGTGATCAGCACCATGTTGTTTTGTCACATGACTCGGTACTTCAAAAATGTAACCCTTTACTAACAGCCCAGAGTCTTTTGAACTGAGATCAGTCTGATTAAATTCAGTTATGCATAGTCTATAGCTAACCCAAAACATAATGTCCACTAACGTGGACCCGGGGTGTTAGGAGGTTAATATGTCTTTTTCATTATTTTGTTTATGACCTGAATGCGTAGAGTAGGTGCACTGGTAGGAGCACTACACGACGGATTGTTGAAGTCCGGAGTCCAGAAGGGGGTTGGGCCCAATCCAAAAGGAATAGGAGAATAGTTAAGTTGGGAAATGTGGGTTTTATTAGTGTATTATACTTACAAGTAACTTATACGCCATAAATCCAACCCAACACTAACACATGAGCTTCCAAAATAAAATCATCATTTAAAAAATTTAAATTAACAATAACATCTAACCAGGGGTTTAAATAACTCTAGACATAAAGTAACCTAGATTTCACCTAAAGTATTTTCAAACAAAAATCATCTTTTCAGAATACTGACATCCAATAATAGACTAATTGTGCATGAAAACAGTCCAAGAACACACAGACATCAGCCTTTACCTTTCAGTCAAAAGCATTTTAACTTTTCTTTTCGCTCCTACAATTAACTGACAGCACACCAATGCAATCAGTGTTAAGGTTGTTCCTGGATCAGCTCAGTCAGCAGCATTAAGCAATTCATGTAAGTTCAACTGGGCTGGACTGATCCACAATCAGTATTATTTTGTAACCAAGGAAGAGCTTGTCTGAATGACTACTCAGCGGATGTTCAACGCAACACTGTTTAGGAACTCAAGAAATGCATAGAAATGTCATATATGTTGTTCCACCTATTCACCCAATCAGACGTCTCTCTCTTCTTTTTAACCAATCCCAGCCTGTACAAGCCAGTCACCAATTTGATCAAAACACTCTGTCAAACTCTGATTGGCTGGTGGTGGCAGGGTTTCTGTTCTGATTGGCTGGCTGTTGAGGCATGTGACCTCTTCTGCGCGGAGGGGCCAGGTATTCGAACATGGAGGTGTTGTGCGTGGAGAGCATGATTTTGAGGTCAGAGGGCATGGGGTCAGACCAGAAGAAGTCATGGTTGAGCGCGTCATCGCTGTCTATTCTCTGAGCCGGATCCAGAACCAGCAGTTTGTCTATGAGGTCCAGAGCGTACGGATCTTTCACATAAGCCTTCAGTCTGTCCTTCACCTTACGCTTCTGCCCTTTAGGAAGCTCCATCTTCTGATAGAGTTCATACTTCTTGTCCACTTCAGGCCAAACCTGAAACACATCAACAGACATGGAGGTTTGTGATGAGGAGGAGGATGTGGCCGGGCCGTGATGGTGCACGGCCAGCGCTGAATCAGCTGATCAGCGGGAGAGTGATATAAAGGGGAGCCGGGAACTTCGGTTTGAGAGAGAGAGACGCACACGGCCATGCTGCATATATAGTGATATGTTGCTTAATTTTATAGACAGCCAATAATCTTCACAAATATACTGTTTTTATATATATTGCACAACACTAGTGACTGTGCGTGTGTGTGCGTTACCTCTGGTGTAATAGAGCCACACAGCTGGCTGATGAGTGTGAGCTGGTGTTGTTCTGTGTTGCCCTGCATGATGGGGCTTCTGGTCCACATCTCTGCCATGATACACCCTCCACCCCACAGATCTATAGGAGGCCCGTAGTCTCGCTCTCCTAAAACACACACATACAGTGAGAAATATACTTGTAGTTCTTGAGAAACCAGTAAATGTATCCTGCAGACTGTGCATGTAGATGTTTCTCTTGATTTACCCAGCAGTAATTCAGGTGGCCTGTACCACAGTGTGACGACCCGGTTTGTGTAGCGGTTCCCCTGACTGTTCTTGGCCAAACTGAACGCTCTAGCCAACCCAAAATCAGCCAGCTTCAGAACTCCATCTCTGGTGATCAAAACATTAGCTGCCTTCATGTCTCTGTGGAGGATCTAACAGAGAGAGACATTCAGCCTTTAAGCCTCATAGTAACAGACACACAACAAAACAAATGGCATTTTCTCTTTTAATAATTCAATTAAGAAGTCACATTTGGGGGCCTGGGTATCTCAGCGAGTAAAGACACTGACTACCACAGCTGGAGTCGCATGTTCGAATCCAGGGCGTGCTGAGTGACTTAAGCCATGTCTCCTAAGCAACCAAATTGGCCCGGTTGCTAGGGAGGGTAGAGTCACATCTGGGGGTAACCTCTTTGTGGTCACTATAATGCGCTTCTCACTCTCGGTGGGGTGCGTGGTAAATTGTGCATGGATCTGAGAATAGCGTGAAGCCTCCACACACGCTATGTTTCCACGGTAATGCGCTCAAGCCACGTGATAAGATGCAGAGTTTGACGTTTTCAGATGTGGAGACAACTGAGATTCGTCCTCCGCCACCCCGATTGAGGCAAGCCACTACGCCACCACGAGGACTCAAGAGCGCATTGGGAATTCCAAATTGGGGAGAAAATACAAATAAATAAATTATAGGTAGACCGATATATCAGTTTTACCTATTAATCGGTGTCCATTGTTTGTTTTTTGAACTTTTTATTTTTTTCATCATTGACAATATTCATCCATATATTTATCCTCCCTTCAAATGAATATTTTGTTATTTTAATGAGATAATGTGATGAGGAGGGTGGGGTCGGGCCGTGACTACATACGCCCAGCCCCCAACTGGGCTAATCAACTGAGGAGAGGGATAAATGTGGCGGTCCGGGACAGCCACATAGAGCTGCCATGTGTGTGTTTTTATTGCACGTCTTTTTGTTTAAGTTCTTATTAAATATTATTTTGACTGTTCAGATGGTTCCCGCCTCCTTACCCAACCCATGGAAATGTACCATGTCAACACATATTGTGTCACTTCATAGCTTGTGAATAATAATATATCTTATTGCTCATTAAACCTCATCTTGTAAAGTATCTATATACAAAAACCCTTTTTCTGCTGAATATACAGTATAGGCTATAAAAAGATTAATTTGATTAATACTTAAATATAGAGCATTTTAACAGAGCCAAGTCTCTGTCATTTCAAAATAAATGTCACCGGTGCTTGTTTATAGTTAAATGTCCTGCATTATGCACCAAATCTTTATATATAATTGGGATTTTTGTTGAACAGTAAACTACATCTGGAATTTTTGTTATTTTGGCTTCTATGTCTGTGCCTGTCACGATTATGACATTTGGCTGATGATTAATTGTCTCTTTTAGGGCTTTCACAATTAATTGTCATATTTGTTAAGCTGCATGTGTGCTTTATACTCCATAATAAGTCACTTTTACATATTTAACTTATACTATTAAAATAGTATAAATCAAATAATAAAATACCTTGTTTCTGTGTATGTAGTAAAGTCCATTTAGCAGCATCTGCATCACCTTCTTAATCTGAGCCAGAGTGAATTTAACATTAACGTTGCTCAGCAGCCCGGCCAGGTCATGCTCACAGAAATCAAACACTAGATAGATGCTGCCCTTATAACGGTTAAACTGGGTGGCTGAGAGAGAGAGAGAGAGAGAGAGAGAGAGAGAGAGAGAGAGAGAGAAAAGTTGAAGTTTAAAGAATTGGATATTCTTTGATATATGCTTTAGAAGACTAAGAAAGATGAACTTTATGAGGGAAATTATGGTGCAATAGCAGTAAAACAGTCAACACTGTACATACACAGGACTACAGGACTAACAGGAACTCTAGAAATGTAGGCACAAAGACACTAAACTAAAGCTGTTTGCATTTTATCTTTAACAGGACATATATCCTGGTAAAGAAGTGCAGTAAACACAGAATTTGAATGCCACACCTTTTGTCCTGCAGATCTCAATGAGATTCACTACATTTTCATGTTTGAGCAGCTGTAAGATCTTGATCTCCCGTAGCGCTGTGATGGGGAACTGAGAAGAAGAAGAGCATAAACACAGTAAACACTCTGAAATGAGACACAAAACACAGTCACATGACAGCAGAGGGGGAATTTCACTTCTTTTGCCCACCAGTCAATGTCTGTGATAGACTTGCCACGATATCATAATTTTCACCGGTGCAATGTTCACATTCAAACCGACTAACACCGGTATTACCGCTGGTTGGATGCTAAGTGGTACTATGGGGTAATTTTTGTTACGCAATAGCCTACACAATAACGCAAGGCAGCTTGATTCCAAACTTTAAACTTAATTGTTTGGTTTTTTTTACTAAAACTTCAAATGAAAGTATGAAGTGCAATTAAAATGTGTGTGTTGTTAAACTTTTTGAAAGATGACTTTACAACAATTGTGAAGGGCAACATCTCTTTGGCAACAATCCTACTTCATCTGTGCATTCTCTTTATCATGGGCTACCAGTCGGGTATTTCATTGTATTTGCCTAGACTTGTTGTGGGTTGTTTTGGGTTTAAAGTTGGTGTTTTATTACCTTTCATCCCAGGATCGCAATATCCAATTTAATAGATGTATTTTAAAAACTTAAACCAAAGATATTTCTGAATTAAAATTGCACTTAAAACTAAATGAAAAAGCAATTAAAATGACAACGTGGTACGAAAAATATAAATAAAAAAAATATATATATAACCACCTTTTTACCACATTTACCATCATGCAAGTATCCTATGACAACAGGCGGAAAATGTATAATCAAAATTAAGATCTAAAAACAATTATAAATGTAAACATAATAATTACAATGATGATAATAATCACTGAAATATAACTCATGGTTGGAGGTGAATGTGTTTTTGTATTATTTTATGATTTAATCACACATGTTTAGGCTGTAAATAAAGTACCCCTGCAGAGTTGTGCTTATAACAAACTACTGTGAAATTCTGGCAAAAAACAATTCAGAAGACTGAAACAAAGAAAGAGAACCTTTTACACACGTGTGTTCAACTAAGACTGCACGCCTTCGAACAAACACGTGCATGGATGGCTTATCTGTCATCTATTCTTACAAATATAATAAAGTGTTTCTGTGAGTCTAACAGCATTTATTGTGCCATTCTGAATCCTAGACGTCTTACAGCAGGGGTGTTAAACTCAGTTCCTGGAGAGCCACAGCCCTGCAGAGTTTAGTCCCAGCCCTGCTCCAAAATGCCTCCTTTTAATCTTCAAGCTATCCTCAAGACCTTGATTAGCTGCTTCAGCTGTGTTTAATTATGGCTGGAGCTAAACTCTGCTGGACTGTGGCCCTCCAGGAACCGAGTTTGACACCCCAGTCTTACAGTTACCCACCATGCACATTACATTCTCTACCTGCAATTAAACGTCTTCTGTCAGTGTACGCACTTTGCTGCCTGTGTAATTTGATACGCTGGTAAAGAACATCTGGCTTTCAATGTGCCTTCAATAGGGAACTGTTCTTTATATAAGGCTATTCTAGTCGTTTGTATTGATATGGGAAGTTCCATTCATAGTGTTTCCCCCTTTTACCTGGTATAAAATTCCACACTGGTGTTGTCCCTTGTACCGAGTAAAACCGGTAACATCATGGCAACCCTCATGTGTGATGAAAGCAGATTCTTACCAGCCCTTCAAAATGTGTAGCAATCATTTTATTTTCAACTTTAAAATATGTAAATATAAAATATTATATAAATATTTTTTGTGTAATTTTCCCTTCACATTTGAGTCACCAAATTTCACCAAAAAAGTGAAAAGGTGGGCTTGTGTTGGAAGTGAACACATGTGGCCACTCCGAAAACATACCAGCTTTTGGCTGGTGGACATTGTTAAAATATGTGAGATTTGCGTTTTAACCAAAGGTATAAAACTGTATATAATGAATAGACATTCTGCTCAAAGTTAGTGTTGCATGTTCTCACCCCTTCCTTCTCGTTCTCCATTAGTACTTTCTTCAGAGCAACCATCTTCCCCGTCTGTCTGTGTTTGGCTTTGAACACTTCCCTACAAAACAAACAGATCAGAGAATTACTAAACCTTAGTTACGCAAGCAAATAAATCTCTTTAATAAAGACAACATACTTATGGTACATCACTAATATAATAATTGTATTTATATGACACTGTTAGTCAATATATCAGCAATGTATTCATGCCTAGTAAACCATATTAACAATAAAATTATAATTGTATTATCATAGTTTTCGTTATTACTATTGTTTAACCACAAACATCAAGGTTAAAATGTGGCTACCGACCTAAAACCATGATAAATGTATTGCGAGGTAATGCAAAACTATTTCAGAGATCCTGTCCACCGTAATGTTTCCTTTCCAAAACTATAGTGACTTTAAGATGCAAACAAAACTGACTGGTTTGTAGTTTTCAACCCATTTGTAACTGATGCTTCTGAATCATTCTAGCAATTTGACAAAACCTCTTCTATGTTAGCCAGTATAGACAATTTTTCCTTAGTGACCAGTTTAAATCAGAAGAATTTGCAACAATGCTTTAAACATCACTGAAATCCACGTTTAATTTCCAAGGCATAAATCTTTTACAATATCTTTGTATCCTTGTGTGTGACAAAGATGACTCTTTATTTACCAGCTTTCATAAGTCATACACAAAGAAACAAAGCAATAAGGTGACTATTTATTAACAAAAGCATCAAATACTCACCCAAAGGTGCCCTGGCCGATCTTTGCCAGCTTCTCATATTTAGAGAATTCATCGCAGAAGGGAAACTCGACCCCATCATAGTATTTAGACATGATGGCAGTCTCTCTTTCCGACCTACAAACACAAACACTTGTTTTTATATCATTGTGGGGACTCTCCATAGACTTCCATGCATTTTATGGATTTTATACAGATCTAACGATCATTTCTATCCCCTAATCCTGACACTCACAGAAGCCTTTTTTATATTTTTACATTAAATTGTTTAGTATGTTTAATAAGCCATTTCCCTCATGGGGACTGCTGGCTGGGCCCCACAATGAAGGTGATCTCTGGTTTTACAATCCTTGTGGGGTTATTTGTTCTCCAGAATGTAGTATAAACATAGTACAGACAGAGACACACACACACTTACATACACAGACAAATAAACAAACACACCTAAACACTTACACACACAAACAAACTTACAAACACACACACAGACACGTTTGATTTTATAAATGCTGGGAACCTCGCATGGATTATAATGTTTTTAAATTAAGCTAATTATGATTAATATATGCTTATATACATATTTTTATTTGAATTAAGACATTTGTCCTTTTATGAATCTGTTTTCATTGTGTCATTGCAGATATTTTGTTTCCAAAGACAGCAAAGCGTGACACTCACAAATATTTGCTTTACAGCAGCGTTAAACGTAAATAAACACATTTTGAGAGGTACAAAAAGATGCTTAACATGTTAAAGATACACACACGTGTTGTATTAAAACTTAAAATTACTCAAACGTGGTAGAAAATAGCTAAAATATTCATACTTATCCGCGCCACCGGAGCTTCCGGTTTTGTCTCGCTGCATCTTTGCTGTTCATCTGCGGTCCGCCGGACGGATTCAACCACGCCAAGAAACACTCTAGCGCCACCTGCCGGATAGCGGTCACCTACAGTCCACGATGAACAACATCTTCAATATCACTAATGGAACGTTTAGATTCTTTTCAATGTTTTCTAATCAGCTGAACTAGGAACAAAGCTTTTAATTTTCAAAAATGAATGCAAAATGATTAAACATGGAAAGAATCACAACACACAAAAATTCATCAAAGCTTTTCTCTATTTATTCAGTTTTCAGCTAGCAAGTACTGTACTTTAAAAATATTTTTAATTGAAACCTATGGTACTTCAAGACAAAGATTGGGAGCATCTTTATTTACTAATATCAGCATTATTGGCAACATTTATTTACAAACATATCCCAAATACAACGATATTTTAAAATCAGCTTAAGACAAAAATATTTAAACTAAACACTCCTATCTCAACAACAGTACATTTAAATACAAATAAAAATAAAATTATTACTCTAACGTCAATTTAAAAGTTTTTTAATCCTTTAATACATATTCATGTATGTACACAGCCTTTGACACATTTTTATTCACTATGAACAGATGTAGGCACCTTTGTGTTGACACCTCATATATGCAAATGCTTACACATTAATATTACATAATTACATTTGTTCATTTAATTTATGGCACCATTCTTTGAGTGCAATAAAACAAGTCTAACACTTACACACAGATGGATAGAAATGCTGTCATTCTAAAGTATTCCAAGCATTTTCAAAGATTGGATTAAATAAATAGTTCATCAAAAAACAAAAATGTTAGTTTTCATCATTTACTGGCCTTAATGTCAATCAAAACCTATATTTTCTTGCTTCAATGACACACAAAATGAGATCTTAGGCACATTGTCCAAGCTTCAGTTTTTAATACAAAGAAATTGGAAGATTTCAGGTTTCATTAAGACAAAAAAGCACAATATAACCCAATTACAAGTCACATGGACTACTTTTACAGTGCTCACACTGTAACTCAGACATTCTGCCCTCTTTTGTGTTTCACAGAAGTACGAATTTAATACCCTAATCAGAGTGATATAAGGGGAGCTAAATAATGCCAGAATATTCATTATTGTGTGAACTACAATTTAAGAAATGTCAAAACTGTAGTGAACTACAAAAGCAGCACAAAAATGAACAAAATACACTTAAAGAACTTCCAAAAATCAATGCATGGCAAACAAAGTAAACATGAACAGCTCACGTAGAGTTGGACTAATGTGTTCTGAATAGTAGACACTCAAGACACGGGTCACTGAACTGCTCCAAAGGCTCTTTAAGTCGGTTCTAGAATGCATGTTTTCTAGAACAAGTTGGCATGACAGCAATCGTGATTTGTTGAAGTTTTTAGGATTCATCTCAAAAACAGTGTAATGTAATAGAGTTGAAGGGGTTTAGGCACTAGGTGGCGCTGAGATCCATTAAGTATTTAAAGCAGGTTCCAAGTGTTTTAAAGCTCCTCCCACCAGGTGTAGGCTACCTGTGATGAGGACGTGTATGTTCATGGCCTCTCGTAGTGGTGCGGCTTTTGCGCTTATGCTAGGTTTAACAGGAATGACGCATTTGTTAGGGTCTGACAGAACGGAGTCTCTTCCCTGACTGATCCACCGTAGAGCGCTAAGGATGCAGGGAAACACGAGGGTATCGCTGTGCCTTTCCGCCACCAGGGGCAGACCGCCCCCGATCAGAAGCTCCGCTGACGGCTTTTCTTCCTGGCCATTCAGAATGCGCCAGCTTTGCTGGTTGTCCAGGCAACGGGTGAGCATGTTCTCCACAGAAACATTAAAGTTTTGCTGATCTGAGGGACACAATATCACTGCATTTTTTTCCGCATTAGCACAAAAATAAATCTTAAGTCAGAGGTAAAGGGCTAGTTAGCTGCTTTACTTTCTGCTGTTTACATAATGCTAACTTATAAGGCAGAATCCAAACTGAAATTCAACCTCGTAAGTGACTGATTTGAACGCTTTACATGGGCATCAACTCTGTTCATGGTCAATTAGAAAAAACATACTCAAAGAACTCTGTAAGTCAGGGGTTGTCACTTGGAAAAGTTAAAAAAAAATGTATAAACTAAATTGACAAGGCAGCATAATTTTATCGCCAAAGTTTATTTGCAGTAGCCTAGCATGTGTCTTATTTGCAGTAGCCTTTGTCCAATAGCGTGTCTCGGATGCCTACAAGTATTGCACGCCTGGGTTAATGTTTTCAAATTGTTATCCAATCAAATGCTCTAAAGAATGAGCATGTCCCTTCCCCTAATGCCACCTGCATAATAAACTGAAGGCAATCGGTTATTTAAAAACAACAATTATCAAACACTTCGATATTTTCCTTCCAAAGTTTCAAAAGGAAATTCATTAAAAAAGACAGACAGACACTGCACTTGTCAAGCCATTTCATGTGGTCTTTATGGTTCTGAATAAATAAAATATCTACTTTCATCTGTTGTCATCTTTCTTTTTGATTCACTATAATGTAAATGGCTCATTTCATCTTCTGTCTCTGGATTATACAGGACTACAGGTCTCATATCTCTTACCTGCATTACAGTTTGCTATGGCCTCTGTGATGTTCGGACAGAACACAGCAAAGTCGAAATGACAGGGCTGAAACGGAGCAAACAAAAATGAGTCCATCCGGGTCAATGTAACGGTCAAGTGATTAAAGCATGAATTGGTAATTTACCGCAAGCAGTTTGAGCATGGCGGCACAGTCTCTCTCTCCTGTAGCGTTGAATAACAGGACCCTGACCACTGCACCCCTACAAACACACAGTAAATGAACCTTTAGCACATTTAGCAACAATCTGACAACACAAATGCTTAATATTCCACTATATATTACTGTAGGTATCTGTAGCCTCAAGATCTGAATTTGAAATCTTCCAGTCTTGGAGCCACAATCATAAAATGTTGATTATTAAACAGATAAAAGCACAACCTCTTGTACCGAATTGCTTAAATGTAGCGCACACCCAAATAAAAAGGCAGCAGCCTTCTCACCCTGCATTTCTCTCGTGTTGCATCGCGATCTCGTTAAACCATCGGGCACAGGCATGCATGCTGCGGGTGGTGTGAGCGCCATCCAGGAAATACGTCACAGGACCATGTTTGAGTGTCTGATTGCGTCCAGGCCATTCTGTCTCTGCAAGACCTGTTGAGATGTCAAAAATATTGACTCCAATTTAGCAAGATTAATTAAAACCTGTGGGCTGTTTCTATACCGTAGGTAGTGTTCCTATAGCTCAATGGGTGCAAGTAGTGGTTGACGGATATATTGCAGAGGAAAATAAATCGGATGGTTTTCAGACTTTTTTTTAATTATCGGCATCGGCCGATTAATTTTCCTGTTTGGCCGATTTTTGTCTTGAGGGCGTCGAAAATCGCCTGCTTGCATGTCAAACTACTGGAGACATGTAAACGACCAGTCCCGGTTCGTTTTGTTGTTACATGCCATCGTGTTACTAATAGACCGATGTGCAACAGTATCATTTAAAGTGTCTGTATATCAGAGCCGTAGCAGACACGTTTGAGATTATAAAGTGCTAAATCGGTTTCATTCTCCCTCTCTCTCCTCAACAGTTCCCTGTAACTTTTAACGGTCTTGTCCAATGATAAAAAGCAAATATCAATAAAACCAATATCATATATATGGTCTACAAATGTGTGCATATCTCTTTAAAACAGATATAATAAACCAACCTCACACAACTTCAACAGATCCAGCATCCTGTGGATCGCTCCTAAATCTACCCGTGAAGCACATATTCTAACAGTCTCTCCTCAGCAGTTGTCACCTTTAACTGTATTTCTAATGATAAAAGGCAAATATCAATAAAACTTGTATTATATACCGTTTGAAAATATGCAGATACCTCATTTAAACAGATGTAATTCACGAATCTCATGAAAATCTAGCGTTCATATACAATCGTCCTCTGAAGCGTGTATTCTATAAGCCAGAATCAAAACTTCAGGATCAAATGTTCCAAAAGTGTACGGATATTTCCTTCTTTCTTTTATATTAACAATTTCAACATATGCAAATAAATTAAAAAATGTGATGACTAAACAGAAAAAACTTTTTTTTTTTTTTTTGTGAAATTTAGTAAATATAGAGCTAAATAAGAGTTGTTTTTTTTGCAATTTTATGTTTGTTATTTACTATATTAAATTGTGTGATATATCGTCCACCCTGCTCTCTGGATATCGGCCATTAAAAGACCCATATCGTAAGTTATCACTAATTGTAAGTTCATCTACAAATCCATCTAATAACTGTACTGTACATCACTCTGAATATCAGCTTTTCCATGATTTGGGAGGGCACAGTAATGGCTTGATAAGGATATATGACCACGGGAACTCTGAACAGCTAGATGACACATTCATTTGTGTTTAGAGCGCGTGTTCACAGACCTTTAATCATTGCAGGGCTTGGCTGGAACGCTTGAGCTGGACTCGCGCCACTGAACTCTACTGTAGATGATAATTCAGGACCTGAGTGAGCAAAATCAACAAACAGTTAAAAAGACAAACATAAACACAGATACAGGAACTAATTAACAAACAGAATCACACACCTGTGAGGAAGTGTCTCTGCAGCCAGGTGTGTGAGAGCTGTAGAGCGAGAGAAGCATTACTGCGCTGATGATGACCAGCTAAACCCAACCGAAGTGATCCCTCGCTCTCATACTCATCCAGATCAGGACACACTGATAATGAACACTGAGACAGACCAAGAGAGAGAGAACAGATGAACCACCTGTATTTGGAATTGTGTATTTTCTAGGAATGTCATAAAATATTGATACATCGATTATTGATCAATATCGATGTTTTTGAGGCATCGATATATATTAACATTAGCCAATATGCTTTCCAATTCACACGCATGATAATATACAGTAAGTCTCTTTTGACCACTTGTGTTGAGTTATCAAGTGGAGGGTCTCTGATTTCAAGACTGCATGCTTCAATCATTGTCAGTGTGTTACCTCATGATAATAAAGCACAAATCGTATAAGAACAAAAAGAAAGTTTCTGCCATTCATGCATTTAATCTAAGCGCAAACATGACGTAAAGAGCAGAAATCTGAGATATTTTAAAGGAGTACTTGTGTAAACTGACCTACAGATGTGTGTACTTCTCATCCGTGCCACTTTATGTTGATATCAGGCACACAGAAAGGTAGGTGACCTTGTGCATGTAAGCATGTATGCACTTTTCAAATTTCCCAATTGGACGGTTTAGGCTGCACGGAACCAGCAAAGTTAAAAAAAATCTTGTTTTAATCCAGCAGTTGATTGACGGAGAACTTTCACCCTATAACTCCTTAGTTTCAAGACACTTGCTTGGGGAGTCAAAAAATATATTATATATATCCACAGTCATGTGTATACCATTATAATGGATAGAGTGGTGGTGGCATAGTGGTCTAAAGCACATAACTGGTAATCTGGTAATCAGAAGGTTGCTGGTTCGAACCCCACAGTCACCACCATTGTGTCCTTGAGCAAGGCACTTAACTCCAGGTTGCTCCGGGGGGATTGTCCCTGTAATAAGGGCTCTGTAAGTCGCTTTGGATAAAAGCGTCTGCCAAATGCATAAATGTAAATAATGGATGCTACACACCTCTGAATGCAATAGTATCTATGAAACGAAAACAAGTATGACGGATAAAAATAGACCATTAATGAAATATTTGTCAAGTGTAACCTCTGGTTATGATGTAAAATCTGATCTGATCAACTCGATAGCGCATTCACAAACACGCATGCCATTACAGCTCCATCTAGTGATGTGTCGGTGTATGATAATGAACACATGTGGTTCTTTACAGTAGATTTAGGGGATCAGTGTAGAAGCAAATGGCCCATTTATGTCTGAAAACACTGCCAATAGATGTCAATAATCATCATAAATTCTCTGATTATCAAGGTGTGAAAAAAGCATTGATCCCAAGCCTAGTATTTTGAATGTGTTGTATCTCACCCCGATTTCTTCTGCTCGTTCTTGAAGCACCTTCACTGATCCATCAGGCTGTTTCACTGTAAACGCAGGAACCCCAGGCTGCAAGAAACACATGCTAGCAAGTTTAAGATAATCAAATACCTTTCATGCACGCTGTTGTAACATCTTTAAACACACAAACTCACCTTAAAAATGCCTCCTTTCTGCCAGGCAATTTTGTCAATGGTATCTCCTAGTAAACTGGTGTGATCGATGCCCAAAGAAGAGATACCGCACACCCAGGGTCTCCTTTAAAAAACATAAGAAAAATTGTAAGAATTTGTTTTTATAACAATTGCTTAATGTACATATCAACTAGGGCTGAAGCAATTAGTTGACATAAAATCAACAAAGTCGACAAGAAAAAAAAAACATTCTGTAGTTTAACACCCCCACTGGGAGGGTATCTTAGCCCAGTGTACACTTCAACAAAATACGTTTTTAATTAGACTTTTTAACATAACATTTTTAGGTCACTGTGTCAAGTTCACATCTTGAGATCCCTTAGTTCGGATTTGCGCTCCAAGTGTTTTGAACGCAAGAACGCAACGCATGTTTGTGTTGTTCTGCCTACTGAAGTGTTTTCTTCATTGCATAAACTGAGCATTGCCTATACAGCTGAAATTTCATTTACTGCCCTCTGGAGTAAACAGGTGGTACTACATCTTGCATTTATCAGGAATCTTTCTTATTATGGTCCGGGGGCATTGCAATTAATTGCGTACATTTTTTTAACGCATTATGTTTTATATAAATACTCAGTCAAGATTTAGAGCAGAATACACAACAGTTACAAACACTAAAATACACTGAAGGGGTTAAAATATGGTGAGACTTCAAAATGAAAAAATAAATATGAGACTATTACAGAAATGTTCCATTACAAGAGAAAATACTACAAAATAAAATCTCCCAACTTTGCTTTAAGTTCATGTCTATTGACTGTCTGTTACTGGAATAAGACAATATACAATCTTGTGTTTAGATGGCATTATCAATAAGGACCAATGATTAGTTCCTGTGGACAGTCCGGTTCATGATTTTGTAAATGAGGAACACTGGTCGAACCCCGTGAAGAATGCTGATTGGTTGAGTTGTGAGGAATGTGTCATGCTTGATTGAATTATGTAGTCACATGAATGAAGGCCACGTTAGCACAAGCTAACAGAACACAAAGAAAGAATTAGATGCGCTACACTGTAGCAGACGGGAGGGAGACTTTCCCTAGCAAAAACATATCTTAAGTTGAAGCAACACTTCTCTACCTGATGATATTGGTACAGTCGTATGCTCCACCAATCCCAACCTCAATGACAGCCAAATCAACCTGCACAGACAAACAAAGAGCTCTTTCATGCTCTTTGAAACTAACTGCTTAGTTTAATCCATATTGTTGGTGACTGTCAGTAATAAAACTCTCATTGCACATAACAGTGTGTATTACTATCAAATGCTCGAGCTGTGATCACAAAAATATATGCTTAAGGTTCCAGATAAGATTAGTGACCTTACAAATATTCAATGCAATTGGTCTAAATAGTAACACATACACAAATCATGCAGACCATATTTGACTCACCTTTTCCTGCAGGAATACATGGAAGGCCAAGATTGTGAGAAAGCGAAAATAAGCAGGCATGCTGCCACCATGAGTATCCTGAAAGGGTTAAACACAACCACTATAATACAATTATTACAATCCTTCAATATTATGCATTTCATTTATATAGGATTCATGATGTGCAAAAAACACATTTTGAGTACAAGGGGCAGAACAAATAGCACAGTTTCCTACCTCACATGAATTAAATGATCTGGTGATTGAGCAATTACACAACCAGAAGCCTCAAGTTTAGACTTAACACAATCAACATCAGGCTGCGTTGTAACGCAATTAGACAGAATGCATGCAAACCAAAAGCAACAGCCAGCAGGAAAGAGTGGCAGAAGGAAACACCCTCTCTTCATAGGAATTATTGCATTATTGCTCAAATATAAAACACAGAGAAACTGACTGGACCATTATTTAAATCCACAGTTGTGATACCATTTTCAAACCTGAACATTTCTTGTACCAAATAACAGTTATAATTTAGTTTTCTACCCTCTCTATGACCCTAGGAATTAAATGGGGGTGGGTAAAAGTATAGATGTTCTGATGATCTTCATTTGAACAATCTTGATGTTGATTCTTAAATCCCAAGATCAATATTTTACTCTATGCGTAACCCTTCACTGCAACGAGAGGAAATCACATGCATTAGCAACCAAATTCTGAGTAAATTCTAGAGACTGTTGTGCATGAAAGTCCCAGGAGATCAGCAGTTGCAGAAATACTCAAACCAGCCCATCTGGCAGAAACTAACAATTTAATTAGCAAACAATTATATTTTTACAATGTACCTAATTAGATGGTCCCCTGTATATTTAACAGCATTAGCTGGGAGATCATTACTTTCATATGTTAGCAAAATGGACATAATAACTAAAATATTCCCATATGAATCGATATTGAATCAAATCTAAATTGAACCGAGAGCTTGTGAATTGGAATCAATTTGGGAAATCTGAATCAATACCCAAGCGCTCATATTAAACAAATTTTTTTTGCTATCATATCTTTAAGACTTCTATAACATAATGAGCTCTGTTAAGATTGGCTAACTAGGATTCAAACTGTTGTTCATCAAAGTCACTGAAAACTACATGGGTATTTACACTGAATTGGTAATCATGGTCATATGTTAATAAGCTCATGGCTGTGACATCATCACCGTGGCGATTTCTGGATGACCTGTTTTTGTAAGTTATAGATCAATTTGCCAGGCTCACCTTAGTTTCCTCCAGCCGTCCGTACACCTGCCAGAAATATTTTGTAAAGAGCTCTTTGCCTATTGGCTGACCATTGATCCTGATTCGCTCTCTCACTTGCACCAAATGAGGTGAGCTACAATCAAGGACAAAGAATACAAGCAATCCACATTATATAAAAAAAAAACACAAAAGATAACAGACTAAAGATAAAGACACTGTACTACAGTGTTTGTTTGAGCCGTATAAACTCTTATCTTACTGTAATCAATGGTAAATGATTCCGAATGTAAAATCATTAAACTTGATCTAAAAGTTCAACTAGTTAAAACTCAGTACAGATTTATTACATCATGGACATAGCTTTACTGACGCAACACACAGCTTTACTCTGTTTTGAAGGGGCAGTCCAGGTAAAGTTCAACATGAACTTGTTTTCCAACACATACATGTGTGTGCAAGACAAATAGCAGTTACACAATAATTACACTGATCTCAAAAACACTGGCACTCACACACACACACACACACACACACACACACACACAAACTCACAAAAGAAAACCAAATCACTTTCATCTCCAAAGACTGTAAACTTCACTGGAAAGTTAAAATACCTGTAGAATCCCGTACGGAAGCCATAATTTCTCAGAATCTTCTCTGTAAATGCACATGCTGACCCCTGAAGACAAAAAACAAAAGAACACACAACATTGAATTCAGTTCTGGGTTGTTTGTCTTTTTTGTGTGTTAATGAGTGTATATAACCATACACATATTTCTTTAGCGTGTTTACCTTTCCTTTTGTTCCAGTTACATGAATGATATTAAGATGATCAAGTTCTTCTACCTGAGCACAGAAAGAACAAATAATTTCATGATTATTCTATGGAATATTTACCACTCAGATTCATTAGTAAAGGTTTGTTTAATCTGGATTCAGCTGGACCACAAAAATCAGTGAGCAAGAAACACACAAGACAGAGCAGGAAATGTCGCAGACAGGCCAAGTTGAAGACCCTGTTGTTGGCACAATGCGAAGCAGTAAATTTGTTTCCGATTGCCAAGAAACAAGCTAAATCAATATTGAATTCATGTGATGTGATGAAGGACCCCGGTGTCCTAGCCAAATTCCCCCATTGGCCCCTATCTATCATGGCCTCCTAATAATCTCCATCCCTGAATTGGCTACATCACTCTACCATCTCCTCTCCACCAATAGCTGTTGTGTGGTGGGCGTTCTGGCGCACTATGGCTGCCGTCGCATCATCCAGGTGGATGCTGCACACTGGTGGTGGTTGAGGAGATTCCCCCTATAGTGTGTAAAGCGCTTTGAGTTTGAGAAAAGCGCTATATAAATGTAAGTTGTTGTTGTAGTTGTTATGTGTTGTTACAGGTGTGTGTGTTTGTGTATGTATTGTCCATTTGTAACGGCTGCAATTTTTTTTGTCTGTTTAAATAAAAAGTGTGAATTCACAAATATTCCATTGGCTTGTTTGAACATTCCATCAATGAAAGTCTATGGGATTTTCCCCCCATTTTTGACTTAAATTTATTTATTTTTTTAATTTGAATTCACAAACATTCCGTTGGCTTGTTTACTCAGTCAATGAACGTTTATGGGATTTCGCCCCATTTTTGACTGTTTGAAAAAAGTTTGAATTCACAAACATGGCTCGTTTGAACATTGCGTCAATGGTAATTATTCCCATTTTGAACACCCGCTCTGGGAAAACTAATTCCAATCAGTTAGAAAAGACATAGCACACAAAGGCAGAACAGTCTGAAGGTCTGTTACATTTTTGGTGGATGTAGCTTAAAAGCTCTAGGAGTTTAAATTGATAGTTTTGGAAAAACCCTAAACCAAGTGTGTAGAACAAGAGTATGTTGACATTGTCAAGCCAACATAATGACTTATCAAATTAGATTAAGTGCTTTTCAGTGATTTAAGCATTTAATTCACTGAATTATACAATAACAGCATTGCCACATGGTTCTTTAATATCCAAACCATTTAATTAATTGATTTGATATCATAGTTGCAGTGATATAAAATTACTCATAATGTGATACAAGTCATTTTAACATACCACCCCTAATCATGAGTGACAGGTCTAGTATTCTGCATACCTTGAGGCCTGCTCGCTGTAGAAAGCCTATCATGTCCTGCAACTGACGTTGTGGATGTCCTCTCTCTCTCTTCACCTGCTCCAGAGTGGTGGCGTTGGTCTGCAGGGTGTTGAGGGTGCACACCGCATCCTGAAAGACACCATTCACCATCACACTACAGCTGAACCTCGAACATTAAAATCTCACCATCTCACACTCCAGTCTACAGAACATGATAGCGGCTCAAGAGCTTCTACAAACTTCATTTCATAGTCATGTTCAGTTCCATTCCAGCTCTGTGGCTTGCAATTCAAGTACTGAACTGATAAAAATCTAAGCAATAGCAGATCATATTCTCTGAATAGCCAAATGTCAATTTAGAGCTCTGGACAATGCTCCATGCCACACAGCCAGGTCAATCAATGTGTGAATGGAGGAGCACCAAAATCAAGACCCTGTCATGGCCAGCCCAATCTCCAGACCTGAACCCCATTGAAAACGTCTGAAATGCGATCAAGAGGAAGATAGATGGCCAAAAGCCATCAAACAAACCCGAGAATTAAAACTAAATGACTTCCTCCAGGGAATCTGCAGGTTCAAAGGGATGAAATTTAAGACACTTTAAGGCTAAATAAAAGACAAATGTAAGACTTTTGAAATAATAATAAAAAAGAATAATTCATTAACTGGTATTTTTTAAATATATATTTTATTTTGCATTCGTGTTAATGATTTAAAACAACTTTAAAACTCTATAATTAATGAATTAAGAAGGCATGTAGCCTATAGAGAGCATGATTACATGTTTGTTATTAACTCATTTCATTATAGTAATTGTATTGCTAATAATATGTTTTTATTTATGATGGTTTTGTGTAATACTTTCGTTTAATTGTCTAATCTAGCAACAGTCAGTGGACGTTCTGAAACCACTTTCTACACATGTCCTGACACTTCTGTAAACAAGAGGAGTGGTCTGTAGACCTTATTCACAGCAGCGCCATGTTTGATTTTTAATGGGAATGAAAACCAGGCTGTGAGGGATAACTTAAGTCTCTTCAATGGCATGCACAGTATAAATATGTAAAAAGCTCCTAGATCCCATGTTTTGTACACAGAACGATCCAGAAACACTTTAAACTGTAGTACACATCATTGAAGAGACTGTACGTCGTCGTCTTTCTCGTCAAAAATTAAAGATGGCGCTGGTGTGAATAAGGTCTAGCATATGCTGAATAACATATATTTATTTCATGGCAGATGCCTTTAAGAAATACTTTAACCGATAGTTAAAGGGCAGTTAATTTAAAAATTAAATTTCTGTCATCACAGCTCACCCTTGAGTCTGAATTAGTTTTTATCTGCCACGGAGCAACAAATTAGACGTTAAGCAAAACGTTTAGTATCGGTCACCATTCACTGTCACTGCATCGTTTTATCGTTCAATGTAAGTGAATGGTGACTGAAACTCCCTAATATCTCCTTTTGATATCCACTGAAATAAGAAAGTCATACAGAATTGCAACAGCATGAACGTAAGTGATGACAATTAAAATTGTAGAGTGAAATATATGCAATAAAAACTCATCAGTTACCATAAAAATGGCCGTTTAAAGTTGGCATGATGTATTGAAAATTTTAACAGATTAAATTATGAAATAGAAGGAGAGGGAGAGATGCGGTGCTGCTGCTTTCCCTCTTATTGGTCTGAATAACTGGCAGCATCATGCAGGCTGTCAGTGTCCTCTTTGGTCCGGGTATCGTTCGTTCATTTGTTTTTGCTTTCATATATAAAAACGAAAAAACGAGAAAACAACTCCTTTTTTCGTTTTTTTTGAAAAACGAAAAAACTAAATTATGACTTGATTTTTGGTTTTCCGTTCTTGCACGGAAATCAGAAAAACGACTTGATATTCGATTTTCCCCTGTGGGTGGGGCTAAATCTGATTGGCAGGATATGCATTCATTGTTTTTCAAATTAAGAGTTTTCCAAACACTGTATTTGTTAGCCTGTAAAATTAATAGTCTATATGCATGCTATTTGTCACCCAATTATTTGGCTGCACTGACTGAAAAAATCTATTGAAATAGCCTAAATGTAAACATGTTCACGCATTGAAGTTGTCACGGTGGTTATCAGACAAAAGGCTGAATGGAGAGAAGGCCCTTCTTATAGTTTATATTGCATTCCATCGCAATATAGGTTACTTTTGCCGTCCCTATACTCCTGCTCACTACAGTTTTGAGGATGCCTTTCAAGACAGTCATTGGCAAACACCTACAGTAGTCAACCAAAATGCCTATTATCGCAAGAGAAAAATAAACCAGTCGCATTTCAAGTCATTCATGAAATGATCGCCAGGTGGCGTAAATGGATATTGTGCAAAACAGCAGCAATTGCCGCATTTTGAAATGTAAGTGGGGTTAATGTCAATTAACAGTAAAGATGAAATACTACAACTATGGTAAACAGAATAAAACATTTTTAGCCCAGAAAAATAGAAAAAATAGAGACAAGAACAATATATAGCCTATATATTTCATATTGTAGGCCTATCTTGACGCCGGTTGGCGACATAAGCCTATTCCCGGGCCGGGAGCAGCGATAACAAAAAAAATCAAATAAACAAACAAAAATAAATTAGGTGCAATTAAGCTGATATTTTTTACTATTCTATTGAGGAATGAAACGAATGAAGAGCTTCTCGCTCATGTGAGCTGAACACACACTGGAGAAACGAACGTTTGGGCATTTCTCAGTGAGTACACTCATGGCCGAGTGGTAGAACTTACGTTACGATCATGACACGGGTTCAAATCCCGAGCAAACACAGCAATTTTTATATTAGCCTATTAATGCATTTAATACCATATTATTAATGCAGAGATTTGTCTAGTTCTAAAACCGTTACAGCATATAGTTTTTTGCTCATATAATAAAATTACCATATACTTCCATTTTACACTAAGGAACAAATATTATCCAACAGAATGACTTTACATTTGTATAATAATTTCAAAAGCAGTTCTATATTAAAAAAGCTACTTCACCAATAGACTATATCAAATATATAAAAATAAGTAACAACTGTTACACTTTTGAATCATGAATTAATAATCTCATAGGCCTACAAATATCCACATTTGTCATTTGAAATGTAGGGTAGCTTTCACTAAGATGTAAATGAAATTATATTTCAATATGCATGGAAACACTTACAGAAATTTTAGCTTGTTACATGCATTTATTTTGATTAAGTAAATCGTTGAAACATCAGATAATCAATAAAACATGAACAATTTTTAGGCAAATCTTTATGGCCACTTCTATCAGGCCACTGTTCTGTGAAGTGCTGTTCCACACTGGCTCTGTCCTCTACTGATGTGATGGGATTACTGCCAAACATGGACAACCTGGTCAGAGTTGACCCAACTTCTTGATGATACATATCTGCTGCAACAGAGGCATTTGGCAGAAACACTTCATCAATCTTTTTTTAGACAATAATCGCACAACCTATTCGATATTCTATAATTAAATCAACAAATCGAATATTCGAAAATCGTGACTCATCCCTACTGCTTTATTAATGTATTCAGTGTAAAACCCGGACACCCCCACACAAATGTGGCTTTTTGTTAATGACTGTCCTACTACAGGATTTAACACAGAGTAACAGCTCACTACCAGTTACAAAAGACACTGTAACAGTCTGTCACATGCAATTCTAGTTGCATTTTTCATCAATTAATTTCTTAAATTATCCATTGACTATGTTCTGGCCAGCCATCTAGTGTCAAAAATATTTTTTGGCCCGATGCCAACCTTACTTGTCGACCCCTGGAATAAAGGAATCAACTCCCTCATTAGAGACTTGCCGCCACCTAATGGCGGTGTTAGTTTCATATAGTTAAAAAGTAGACGTTTCATTTTTTTTCCAATAATTTCATATTTCTACATACAATTTTTTACATTTAAAACATTAATCTCTTAACATAATTTATGCAATTATAATTTGCTGTGTATGTGTAAATCCACATGACACAGGCTAAACAGCCTGGGTCAATCTCAATCCAAAATCTCAATCCAAAAATGTATTATATTGATACCGACTTCCTTTTATTTGGTCATAGTAACCATACACCAAACACAGTGTCTTTGCATTCTGATTGAATTTGTTGACTAAATTTAAGAATCTGACATAAGAGGACAGATGACAATCCTGCATTATATTGTATTATAATGACGATGTAATATAGCACTAAACTTTGACTATAGCCTGCATGTGGCATATTACTAGGAACCTCAAAGCATATTTATGTGTATGTGCATACAGGCCATAAATAACAAATAGACATTATAGAAAATATATTATTCATAAGAATTTAAGTTCATAAAAACATCTAAAACAAAGAATAAATGTAGTATTTAAATTTGTATAATGACAACTGTCAGTGCGTGAACAGGCTTTTAGGCTTGAATTTAGGCTATTTCAATAGATTTTTTCAGTCAGTGAAGCCAAATAATTGGGTGACAAATAGCATGCATATAGACTATTAATTTTACAGGCTAACAAATACAGTGTTTGGAAAACTCTTAATTTGAAAAACAATGAATGCATATCCTGCCAATCAGGTTTAGCCCCACCCACAGGGGAAAATCGGAATATCAAGTCGTTTTTCTGATTTCCGTGCAAGAACGGGAAAACCAAAAATCAAGTCATAATTTAGTTTTTTCGTTTTTCAAAAAAAACGAAAAAACGAAAAAAGGAGTTGTTTTCTCGTTTTTTCGTTTTTATATATGAAAGCAAAAACAAATGAACGAACGATACCCGGACCCTCTTTGCTCCGCGATGTTGTAATTGCGTGAAAAAAGCGACGCGTGGCGTAAGAACAGTGTCAATTGCGTTGGAAGCCCTAGATCCAGAGAGAGATGGAGATGAGAGATTTAACAGGTGTAACTCTGCAGCTGAGTAGCTCTTTTTAAGGACCCGCGGCTCACATATGTGTTACAGATGCCTGCACACTGAGCACGTGGCATGAATGAAAGTATGCAGAATCGCTTTACCTTACCACGCGCACATTAAGCGTAAAAGTTTTGCCGCGTTTTATAACGGCTGATGTAACAACCGCTGAAAAAGAATCAGCCGATTTTAAACCATAACGGTCACTCGCTCCAGTATTTACAGTTTGATCCAAATGAATTAAAATCCAGGTCAAAGTCCAAAACAGCTTTCAAACTGTCATTTAATGGCGAATAATTTCCAAACAGCACAAATACGAACAGCAGGCAACATATTCTACTTAAATAATTCCTGCTAACCTGATAGTCCATTCTTCGGAACAGTGGTGCAGCTTTGGTGCTGGAAAACCTCACTGACAATTCGGCAATATTGTTCCACTGTCGGTGGCGCGCCGCGATTTCGGTACACGTGCGGTAGAGGCGTATCATGGTGACTCGCTGAATGCAGGAAGTCCGCACCAAATTTGGGGAGTTTTCCTGTCAAACTGGAGCTCTGAAGTCATGCCACTCCTCCATCTAGCCCTCCATACATATTTCGCTACTGTTTGTTATTACTAATGCTAGTGACAAAAAATCAGTGCATTCGATTAAATAACGAAAAGCATATCGCGTAGGGCAGATTCATGTCAAAAGTCAAGATTTATCTGGTGTGCCACGCAATGTGCTGAAGCGCCTCTCACGTGTCAGCTGTCTTCAGTAGCTAGCAGGCTCATCATACTGCGCATGCGCAACATACATCGCCACCTACTGGACACGTCTAAATAGACAGCACTCATAGAGGAGCTGAATGCAATTCCTGTAGTGTTACATGTTGCCCACTAAATGTCACTAGTTGACCGTGGATTTAGCTGAAGTGTACCAAGTGTATTACTGTTTTTTTGGACGTGGTATCATGGTAATGCTTTTTTTATTCCACAAGTGCCATGGTAATACTATGGCAATCTTTGAAGTATCATCAAAGTCTTCATAGCAAGTCAGTCCACTGTCTGTCATGTTTGGAACGCTCTCGGGAGTCAATTTCCAGTCATGCCAGTGCAGCTCCTATCTACTTGAATGAAGAAAGACTAAAATCTCAAAAACTTCTGAAAAAGATTACGATCAAAGAGCATATATCAAATCAGCAATACAATCTGACAATAGCGATATTATATATTATTATTCTTGATCTCATATTACGCTAAAATACGCGATTTTCCCGGATTTTATGGCTAATGCGCATGCGCGTTCTAGAGTTGATTGACACGCTATGTCTGTATCTAAAAGGTGATTGGCTCTTTTAACTGTAAGGCGGGACTTTCTATTTCCGTTGACCGTTGTGCGTTCAGAACAGAGATGTGGTGGACTTCTGCTAAATAATCTTTGGTATAATAGAATACCCTGTAAATGCCACAGTATATGAAAATTGTAGACATTCAGTATGGAATTGGGCGAATGGCGCAACTTGTAACGTTTTTAAACTACAACGAATATTTCTGACAGTCAAACTGACCGCTGCAAATTATTTTTTAGCCGTTTACACTGATTAGCGCTGTCACACACAGACGTAATAATTAATGGCGCCATTTTCAAAGATTTCTTTCAGGATAATTGGGATATTTTCAGCTTGTCATTTAATATTTTCAAAAATAGCATACAGCATCTTTAAAATCATGGCTACAAAACCGCTATTGAACATTGCAACTGATGTTGCCCGGTAAAACGATAGGTACATTTAATTTAAAACACGTTTACCTTTTGTGACAATGTGTCCCAGTGGAGAGGCATGTTTATAAACTATAAGTTGTCATAGTGGGAACCTGTCATTAATAGTCTATTATCATATGATTTTATTGTGAACTTGAGCTATTAAAAAAAGACAATGATATTAGAATTTTAGTATGGATGAAAATATTCATAAAATTACTGAAATATAGCTCTTGTGACAACTGAACCGCATACATCGGGTCTTTAGTGACCCGGGACCTCATTCCACCCCTTTACCTCGTCCATTTTTTTGGTGTTGAGCCCAATCTTTCTCTTAATCTTTTAGAAACAGTCTAAGAATGCCAACATTGCACATAATTATTTATTTATATTTTAATTAAAGAAAATAAATAATTTTAAAGGTCATTACATCACAGGATATCTAATTTATTTGCTTATTACAAGAGGAATGAGTAATATACTCATACAAATAAATACTATATCACGTTGATTTTCTGTGTAACACTGAGTTAACAACAATGGCGATTTATCAGTGTGTACACATCCATGCTATTTCTTACTCAAGGTGGCGCTGTTGTTTCAGTAATAGACTTGATTTACAATTGACGTTGCTATTTGATGAAGAAACAACACTGTAGTAAACTATAGCAAGTTTAACACGTGAACAGTATGATTTGACTATTGTCATTTGGGTGTATTATTGAAATTATGTAAGTTGTGTATCAGTTTAGACTCAATAAGGGCCTGAAAAAATACTTATTTCAATGTAAATATATTCATTTGGCAGACGCTTTTATCCAAAGCGACTTACAAAAGAGGAAAACATGAGCGAATCATCTTAAGGAGACAGTGGTACGAAAAGTGCCATACTACAAAGCTTTAATACCATCAGAATAGCATTCAAAACAGATTAAAGTGCAACAAGAATTATTTATATATATATATATATATATATATATATATATATATATATATATATAATATATTTTTTGTATATTTTTTAAGTGACTGGTTAAGTGCTCTTGGAAAAGATGTGTTTTTAGCCGTTTTTTGATGACAGAGAGTGAGTCAGCTTCACGGATGGAGTTGGGAAGGTCATTCCACCAACATGGTATGATGAAACTGAAAGTCCGGAAAAGAGTTTTGGTGCCTATTTGTTTTGGTATGACAAGGCAACATTCCTTAGCCGACTGCTGGCTTCTAGTGGGCGTGTAGTTCTGCAGAAATTATTTTAGGTATGCTGGAACAGACCCAGTGACTGTTCTGTATGCCAGCATCAGAGCCTTGAATTTAATACGTGCATCAACAGGCAGCCAGTGGAGAGAGACAAAGAGTGGTGTTGTCACGATTCACTGTTGTCTGGCCTGTGTTTCTCCCCTATCATCTATTCTCGGACTACACTTCCCATAATTCCCTGCTCTCATCTCTGCCAGCTGTCCTTCATTGTCCTCACCTGTGTTTAATTTAGTCATTATCCTTTGTGTATTTAAGCCCTTGTTTGATCATTCGTTGTCAGTTGTTGCATGTTTTTGACCTCTCGTGTGTTTTTCTGTAGCGCTAGGAAAAAAGTCAAGAGAGCTGGATCAAGGTGCGGCTATGGATTTTAATGGAAAGATAAACAAAATAAGAAAACATCCACAGTGGGAAAAATACAGGAATTTTGTTGCATTTTCTCTTTAATTTATGAAAAATAAAACATCAAAATATATGTTATTCTATTATTTTCGAATTGTTTTGGAAAATATTTTGAAAATTTGACACTGTCTGGGCAAGTTGTATATCAGTTTGTGATAGAAATAATTGGCGAGTCTCTAAAGACCCGAATATGTACGTGTTTGGGAAAATTCCCATGCATTAAGTGTGTACAGTGTAAACATGTGACAACTAGCCCCAGTGTCACTTATATAAAAATACCATGTTTTTACCATCTGATACCATCACTATAAAATGGTACCAACACCACACTTTCTGTAATGTTAATAGCTTGTTATTTAAAGCTATTATTAAGTGTTAAACCATTTATTTATGATGTATATTACTTGACCATAAGGACAAAAATAAACCTTCAAGACTGAGAGGTGGTGTGGCTCATGCTAGTAAATGGAAGGTTGTCGGTTTGCTCCCAGTGTCACCTAAATGACCAGTTACTTAACTTACATACTCATTGTAATACAGTGACCCATGGGGGTTAATAGAGTAGACGTGCCATTGTTAACATCCCATTATAAGTTCTCAGTACAACTGGTATCTCCACCACACAGTGTAGGAAAGGTGAAATCCGTGAGAAAGGCCACGTTTCAGGAGATGATCAAAGCATCTCTTAACAACTCCCTGTTAAAGTTGTCCAACCACATGATGGCATTTAGTCTAGTGTGCGTAATATAGTCATGGGCCTTTTGGGTTCATTACGCACTAAATCCATTCTCATGAGCTCCATTAAGTACTGAGATGGAAAATATGTGGGACCCAGCTTTGGTTATCTTATTTTACAAGGCCAGTCCTGTGATAGTGAGAAATTGACAAATGTTCATTTGAAGGTAAATACAGCTTATCTTGGTAAAACATGTGCGTAAAAAGGATTCCAATGAGGCCACATGTCAAGGATTTTGTCGGAAAGGAAAGAACAGCATTAGTTCATTTGAAACTGTAGCATGTCAAGATACAAGCTTAGCCTACTAAAAAATCTTAAACAAGCCTGTAGTTGTTTTGCTGGTCTCCCAGTCTGGTCAATAATAATAATAATAATATATAATATATGATTCAGACAGGTTAGGAGAGGGAAAGACAGTGATCATTCCAGCTCTAATGTCTTGAGGTTGAGATTAAAAGGACTGAAACATGGTGGTTTGGTCTCTAGGCTGTTACCCAGATTAGACACTGATTCCTGCAAGGTTCTGTTACATATCTAATTTGACTTGAAGCACTTTGATCTTTGAGGTAAATTAACTTTTAGAAAGGCTTATTTTTCCTGAGGGTGATTAGCGGGAACAAACCTACATTTTTGTCAAGAGTTTTTTTACTTAAAGGGGTCATGACATGAAGAATCAAACTTTCCTTGATCTTTTGACATATTAGAGGTCATTGTATTATAAAAACATAATGTATGTTTCAGAACTCAAAACTTCCTCCTCACTGTGAAACCAAGCTGCCAAAATGACTTGTTACTTCCTCCACACTGTGATGTCACACTGTGAAAGTCATTTGCATCTGACCGCCTCCACAACAACACATCAACACCGACTTTACCTTTTCACTTCCGTATCCTGGCCAGTAGATGGCAAGTCGAGAAAGCAGGTGAGTCAAGAGCAAAGAGCCAATCATAATAGTGGGCGTTTACTGTCACGTCTTAAAGGAGAATCAGCACCAAAACCGAGTGTTTCTTTTTATTATTATTTATTTATTCTTTATCCCCAACTTTGGAATGCCCAATTCCCACTACTTACTAGGTCCTTGTGGTGGCGCAGTTACTCACCTCAATCCGCTTGGTGGAGGACAAGTCACAGTGTCCTCCACTTCTGAAACCATCAATCCACGCATCTTATCACGTGACTTGTTGTGCATGACACCGCGGAGACTCACAGCATGTGGAGGCTCATGCTACTCTCCGCGATCCACGCACAACTTAATACGCACCCCATTGAGAGCGAGAACCATTTAATCGCGACCACAAGGAGGTTACTAGTATCCGTGCCAGTTTAGTTGCTTAGGAGACCTGACTGGAGTCACTCAGCACACCCTAGAATCGAACTCATGACTCCAGGTGTGGTAGTCAGCGTCAATACTCACTGAGCTACCAAACGATACTGTGTGTCGATCACTCAGGGGAGGATCTGTGATAATAGGGTGGAGTCCATCACCAGTCGTGGGCGTGGCCTGCTCTAACATGACGTCACTTTAGAGCAGGAATGAAAAACTTTCATTTTGACACACTGTTTTTGATTTATAGAAATATAAGAAAGAGGAGTGGATGCACTTTTAACATTGTAGGGTGGTTGTGCACACACACTGCTGACTCACATTTATGTACAAACACAATGTAAATGTGAATTTTGCATAATGGTCCCGTTTAAGGAAAACTTGTTTTTTTTTATTTTTTATAAAGAAGCAAAGTTCAAAAGGGGTGACTTTTGACCCCAACACTACATAAGGGTTAAAGGCAAAAATGTGAAGCTAATAGTTTTATAAAAACACTTACATTCATTCTGTTAAAACTCATGTATTATTTGAGCTGTAAAGTTAAAATCTTAGTAAAATCTTCATTTTTACAGTCATTATATGGTTTGTTGACATCATCATGGCAACAAAGTTGTACAATTGGCTATTACTTTACACAGAAAAGGTTAGTAAGCGATTTTATCACGCTAAAATCATGTTAACATGCACATTGTATATGTCTTGTGGCTATACTTTTGAAACGTTTACAGATTGGCCCCATTCACTTCCATTGTAAGTGCCTCACTGTAACCCAGGTTTTTGCTTTTTTAAAGAGGAGGGATGAGTCAAAATCATTTTTTGTGGTTATCAATATTATGCCACAAATGCATATTGAGCTTAACTAGTATTGCACTCTGAATATTCCTTTAATCCCTAAAACACAATGTTTGGTATTTTCTATGCTTGTCTCATGGAACATCTATCTGCAGGTTTATGGGCCTGAGATCATATAGGATAGTAGATAATGCTAATTATTTGCAGTGTAAAATATCTTCAGGATTGATCGACACAAACAAAGCTCATTTTCAAGCATCACACCATCAGAATCAGTTTTAATAATTGCTTTAATTTGCCCATGGCCTCATAGTGCTACAGGGTGATTCCCTTTAACAGAACAACGATCAACTGTTAATCTCATTATTACCTGTAGCATCAGACAGAGTAGCATCCAGAAGAGAAAAGTGACAATAAATACAACGCAACAGGTTCATAATAAAATAAAAAACATCATAAAGAGTGGTGCATCTGAAAGAAATTTCACCTTGTGCTAAATATCCGTCTTGCTGAAATATATTTCTCAAAAACGTACAGGCAATTTGATACAATCACAATCAAGGAAGACATCATTGATCGGAGATTATGATGATGATGATGATGTGCTAAAACTGATTGTCTATTTACAAACACTGACTTGTGTTTCTATATTCAAGTTTTAACAACTGTGGATCATTCAAAACTGATGATTGTCCAAAAATTACCAAATACGTCAATACGTATATGCAACTGTATATGCTTTAATTTCAAAATAAACTACGGTACACCAAATTTGCTGACTGAAGAATCTTTCAGTGTTGAATATGAGTAAAAATGATCTGTCTTAATGGCAGCATTCATGTTCATATTATTCTTATTGCTGTCACTTGATGCAGCCGTGTTCCACATTAAATATCTTATTGAGTCCTTACATTGAGGAATAACACCTCTCAAAGTTTCATCTCAGTATAAAAGACTTCTCTATCTACATCATTACTTCTTTTTAAGAAATGTACAATAAAATCATCATAATCAATAACTGCTTCATATTAATTACACTGAAGGAAATCACATTGAAAGTGTCCACCCTGTTATGGATAGTCATTTACGTATGAACGAAGACACAGATCTTGAAAAAGAGCTTTTCTGAGACAGAATGTTATAGAGGCATCCTACAGGGCGGCCACTCTTCCCGTAAAATCAACATCGCACCAATTTTCAAATCAGCGCCGGTATCCGTAACATTCTGCAAGTGCTTCATTCAATCACAGAGCGCCTGGCAACTACAGTCGATTAGAGGTAGAACTTATAGGATAATATTCATATTGAGTGTTTACTCAAGTGTCTTTTTAAGCACAGAAAAAACTTTTTTTTATTAAAACTATAGTTTCCCTTATTGAGATAAAAAGTTATGCCCACCATTGGTTTAAATATGCTTCTTAAACACTGTAGATTTGAGTTTTCTGAAAAATACAAAAAGGTATTAAAGAAAACAGAGATATTTGTGCTCATTTGAATGGAGTGCAGTAATTTGGCCAAACTCAGACCACTTAAATCACTTTATACAATTGGATTCTATGTAATTAAGACTGATTATGATATCATTCTGATGTTTTCTTTTTTATAAAAAATATTACGATTATAGAAGGATTATCCATCATTTATTGGAACTAAAAATTGGATTCGCATTTTCTGGACCCACAAACCGAAAACTACAACTAAAGCAAAAATACGTTTTTCTAAATACTAGAAATACTACCTACAAATCAAGAGGATATTTTGAGGAGTAAAAAAACGCAATAAAAATAAAAACTCTTTGGTAGCGTTTGTGCTTATGCAACAATTGGTTTGTGTTGAAATGCCATTTTTTTTTTTATATAAAGGAAAAAACACGTTCGTTTTCCAGCGAAATTTTGTAAATGTTTTTGGTTGTTTTTGAGTATCTGTTTAGCTGAATAACTTGAGTCTAAACAATCCTTCTCTGCGCCTGAAAGTGGCAGTTTCAAAGGGTTTTCAGGAGGTCATTGGGTCATTTTGAGTGTTTACAGGGATGTTTCTGAGGCTGGTGTTTTCCAGAAGAATTTGTTGTGATCTGGGGCCAGATCGATTCTAATCTGAGGCACCATCTTCTTAAAGGGGTTTATATCCTGACTAGGAGAAAGGGAGAGAAAGAGCTGTTAGACGCTAACATACATATATAAGCATGGGCATTAATTATTTATGATGGAATCTGATGAATATTGGTTTAAGATGTATGAATGAACTGAGTTTAAAGGCACCAGCATATAGTGATCTGGATGTTGGTTCCCATGCTGGTATGCTTGTTAGTCACCACGAAGCTGCTTAAGGGGGTAGTTCAACCAAAAATGTAAATTCTCTCATCAAACGAAGATTCAATGCAAGTGAACGGTGGCCAGACCTTTGAAGCTCCAAAAAGCACATAAATGAGGCATAAAAGTAATCCAATCGACTCCAGTGGTTTAATCCATGTCTTCTGTAGACATCTGATAAGTGTGGGTGAGAAACAAATCAATATTCAAGTCCTTTTTTACTATACCAATCATATCGCTTCTGAAGATATGGATAATACCCTTTAAGCTCGTCTTCGGAAATGATGTAGCATCATGGAACGCTAAATCGGATTGGGTTCAGATCAGGGCAAAAATGAATCAATGTTTGGGCAGAGAGACATGTTTGTACTGACTGTTACATATCTCCACCAGTAGATGGCGCCAAGTACATGACAGACTCAATGATGACTCAGATGGCACAGAATTAAACACATTCTGTGAAATCTCATTACTAAAATCATGTCTGCATGTTACGCACACCTGTAGTCATTGTTGTGTTTGCATGTGTTAATAGTTCTTATGCACAATTATTATGTTTTATTTGTTTGGAGAGGCTTTTGTGCACTTTGAGATGTTTTTAGACACAACAGGATACATTCTTTTTGCAATGCAATAACTTTTGATTGCTTTGTCATATCAACACAAAATTGTACTCAGTTAAAGTTGACATGATTGGGAACAAAACAAAAGCAGTTTTTCGAAGCTAACTTATTTACACCCAGATATATATATAATGTCAAATCAGAAAAATAAGGGGGACATTTTTTTGTGTGATTTTTCAGCAGTTTCTTAGGCCGAGAATCTCAGAATTGATCATAATCTATACCATTAAAAAATTGAAAACATTTGAGCCTATGGGTATACCGCTAAAACAGGAAATCTTTAAATCACAGGAGTTTTATGATTACTTTTATTCTGCCTTTATGTGCCTTCTAGAGCTTCAAAGTTTTGGACCCTGTTGACTTGCATTGTATTGACCAACAGAGATGAGCTGAGATATTCTTCTAGAAATCTTCGTTTGTGTTCTGCAGAAGAAAGAAAATCATACACATCTGGGATGGCATGAGGGTGAGTAAATTATGAGAGAATTTTCATTTTTGGGTGAACTATCCCTTTAAACTTCACCAGCACTAACCAGCAATGTGGACAACCAAGCTATACATTGTCCTTTAGAAAGACACACACAGATTTACCTTGACACAGTCTTGGAAGGAAAAAAGTGCTCTCCATCAGTAGGGAGTGAGGAAGGACATGGGCTTATTTCCTATAAGAAACAAACATACGCACAGTTAATAATACATACATACATACATACACAATGCTGATCATTAGATATTTGATACAAAGGTGTTATAAAGTGGCTGAAATAGAAAGGTTAGTTAGTGGTTAGAGGTTAAAGAAGTAGTAAAGAACAGGAATGCAAAAATGTTTTGTTATCTTTAGCAGATTACTGATCCACACACAGCCAGCAAACTAAGCACAATCATAACCACAAGATAAAGTGAGGGATACTCATGAAGGAGTGCATAAAGAGAAAGAGACATTATTACATTTGTTAGTATGAGGACAGAGTGACAGCCGTAACTCCAGCGTGAGGTTTGAGCGAAGCCCTGCGCGTTTACTTACTGTCTGAGGGTTTCTCCCTCAGCATTGGCTCCAGTTCCATGGTCTCCATGGAGATCTTTATGCTGGGAACATTCTCATTGGCTGGAAAATCCGACTGTAAACGCAGGGGGTTGGACATTCTTACCACTAAAGTTCTACAGCAATGCAAATATCTAAATTAAATCAACACATACACAACACACACTCACGTCATTCATTTCGCTGTCTATGCTTCCTTTCTTTTTCTTCTTCTTCTTCTCATCCTCCTTTTTCTTCTTGTCTTTCTCAGGCATGACGTCATCCAGGTAACTGAGATCGTGTTGAGAGAACATATAATCCATGGCTTTTCTCACTGCCACCAATGCAAGAATCTGGGAACACAGAAAGAGATATCTCAGAATGCAGCTATAGGGTTTATAAAGGTAATTCTTCAAATCTTGGCATTTTATAGAACAGAGAACAGTATTAGGGCTAGGAGCTAAATTTGAGAAAATGTGAAATATTTTTTGATTAAATTTGATGTACAAAATCTATTTAAAGCTATATAACATCCAGAAAGTGTGAAGGTGAAAGGTCACAACTGGTTCAACCCATAAGGGTTCACCCGTTAAGACAATGGAAGGAATTTTGTTTTATTTATTTCTCTCGAACAATGACATACAATCATATACCAATCATATCGCTTCTGAAGATATAGATTTAACCCTTCAACTCAGATGGGACCCTGTCATAGGAAATGATGAAGCATCATGGAAAGCTAAACCAATCGAATTGGTTCAAATTGGTACAAAAAGTCATCCATACTTGGGAAGAGAGAAATGTGATTGGTGCCAAGTACATGATACAGACTCAATGATGACACAAATGGCACAGAATTAAACTCATTCTGTGAAATCTCATTACTAAAATCATGTCTGCATGTTACGCACACCTATAGTCATTGTTGTGTTTGCATGTGTAATTAGTTCTTATGAACAATTCATATGTTTTATTTGTTTGGAGAGGCTTTTGGACACTTGGAGACGTTTTTGGACATTAAAATAAATTATATTTGTAATGCTATAACTTTTGATTGCTTTGTCATATCAACACAAAATTACTCAGTTACAAGTGACATGATTGGGAACAAAACAAAAGCACTTTTTCGGAGCTACCTTATTGACACCCAAATGTTTGGTTCCAGTACAAAAACTATGCAGTACTTATAACGTATGTTTAAACAAGTAATTATAGAGACACAATAAAGTTGTTGTAATCTATTATATTTCTTTTACAACTAAAAATTATTTTCTTAAAATCATTCCAGGGGACAGAAAAGTTACGCTACTCAAAACAGTGTTGGGTAATTTATAAAAATGTAATCCACTACAAATAACGAATTACTTATCTAAAATTGGAATCAGACTACTTTACTAATTAATTTATCTAAAATAATTTATTGTATTACTGGTTATTTTACTTTTAAGTTTCTATCACACATTTTTTATAGAAATGTTTGTTTTTCTGTAAAACAACGAATTCAAAATAATGTCTATATATATCGTCCATTGTCGCACACCCTTCAGCTGTCAGAGAAACGCAAACAGATGTACATATGAACATATAAATTCACATTTGAAATGTATTATACATAAATATTACTTTAGAAATATGTGTAAACCAAGTAATGTGCTTGCTTACACTTGCCTTGCATCACACTAACTAAAAAGTAATACAATTACAGTAGCTAAATACTTTGTAATCAGATTACCCCCAACACTGTTGAAGAATCAACCTTATATGTGTTGTGTGTGTCAGTGTGTTCACTAGGAAAATACTCACCATCACAGGAAATACGATGGCTGCTACTGTCGACTTCAGCACCCATAACAGAGCTAGACAGAGCACCTGTGCACACAACATACAAGCATGCTGTCATTAAACATACACTGTACAGGTCTAAAGCTTAGATTTGAGCACAGTATCAGGCTAAATGTATAATCACACACACCTGTATGAAGGTGAAGAGGTGAACACGTCTGAGCGGTACGTGTCTCAGGTAGATCAGATCTGGCTGATGTTTTGCTGGCATCAGCAACAGCTGCAAACGATCCATAAACTACATACATAAAAAAATGCATGCATAGTTTATTCATATGTTATTAAGCATTATAGTTTATACACAGGCGGACATCATATTGTAATCATACACAATACGAGAGCAAGAAGGCAGTCCAAGGGGGCACAGAGGGCAGGCAGGAAGTCCAAGGGGGCACAAAGGGCAGACCGGCAGACCGGCAGACCAAGGGGGGTACAGAGGGGACTGGGTCAGGGGGCCTGGGAGGTGGCCACAGGACAGGGACCGGTTCAGGGGGCCTGGGAGCTGGCCACAGGGCAAGGGCAGGTTCAGGAGGCCTGGGAGCTGGCCACAGGGCAAGGGCAGGCTCAGGCGGCCTGGGAGCTGGCCACAGGGCAAGGATAGGTTCAGGAGGCCTGGGAGCTGGCCACAGGGCAATTACAGGTTTGGGGGGCCTGGGAGGCAGTCGAAGGACCGGGGCCGGTCCTGGGGGCCAGGAAGTTGACCACGGGATGTGGATTGGCTTGGGGGACCTGGGAGGTGGCCGCAGGATAGGGACTGGTCCGGGGGGCGGAGCCGTAGAAGGCGTAGCCGGGGGAGGCCTTGGAGCCGTGGGGGGCGGAGAAGCCATAGGAGGCGGAGCTGAGGGAAGCCCTGGAGGCTCAGGAGGCGGAGATGAAGGAGGTTCTGGAGGTTCAGAAGGCGGAGCTGAGGGAGGCTCTGGAGGCTCAAGAGGCGGAGCTGAGGGAGGCTCTGGAGGCTCAAGAGGCGGAGCTGAGGGAGGCTCTGGAGGCTCAGGGGGCTGCAGAGCAGGGGGGGCTCGGGAGGCGGAGACCTGGAAGGCTCTGGCGGCGGAGCCGCAGGAGGCTCTAGAGGCGGAGACCTGGAAGGCTCTGGCGGCGGAGCTGATGGAGGTGGTGCCGTAGGACGTTCTAGAGGCAGAGCGGGGGGGGGCTCGGGAGGTGGAGGCCTGGAAGGCTCTGGAGGTGGAGCCGAGGGAGGCTCAGGAGACGGAACTGAGGAAGTCTCAGGAGGGGGAGCCGAGGAAGTCTCAGGAGGGCGGAGACCTGGAAGGCTCTGGAGGCGGCGCCGAGGGAGGCTCGGGAGGCTCTGGAGGCGGAGCCGTAGGAGGCTCGGGAGGCGGAGCCCAGGAAGGCTCTGGAGGTGGAGCCGAGTGAGGCTCAGGAGACGGAACTGAGGAAGGCTCAGGAGGGGGAGCCGAGGAAGTCTCAGGAGGCGGAGCCAAGGAAGGGGGCACCGTAGGAGGCTTTAGGGGCGGAGACCTGGAAGACTCTGGAGGCAGAGCCGAGGGAGGCTCGGGAGGCTCTGGAGGCGGAGCCGTAGGAGGCTCGGGAGGCAGAGCCCAGGAAGGCTCGAGAGACTTGAGGGCCGGAGCCCTGGGAGGCTCGAGAGGCTTAAGAGGCAGAGCCCTGGGAGGCTTGAGAGACTCGAGAGGCGGAGCCCTGGGAGGCTCGAGAGGCGGAGCCCTGGGAGGCTCGAGGCGGAGCCCTGGGAGGCTCGAGAGGCTTGAGGGGGGGAGCCCTGGAAGACTCGAGAGGCTTGAGGGGCGGAGCCCTGGAAGACTCGAGAGACTCGAGAGGCAGAGCCCTGGGAGGCTCGAGAGGTGGAGCTCTGGAAATCTCGGAAGGCGGAGCTCTGGAAAGCTCAGAAGGCGGAGCTCTGGAACGCTCGGAAGGCGGAGCTCTGGAAAGCTCGGAAGGCGGAGCTCTGGAAGACTCGGGGGACTTGAGAGGCGCTGGCTCTAGGACGGGCACGACCACTGGCGCTGGCTCTTGGACGGTCATGGCTACTGGCGCTGGCTCAGGGACGGTCGAGGCTACAGGCGCTGGCTCAGGGACGGTCGAGGCTACAGGCGCTGGCTCAGGGACGGTCGAGGCTACAGGCGCTGGCTCAGGGACGGTCGAGGCTACAAGCGCTGGCTCAGGGACAGCTGAGGCGACAGGTGCTGGCTCACTGACATCAGGGCTAATGGCTCTGGCTGGTTGACCGGGGCTGACGAGGGCTCAGGCTCGCTGACCGTGGCTGACGAGGGCTCAGGCTCGCTGACCGTGGCTGACGAGGGCTCAGGCTCGCTGACCGTGGCTGACGAGGGCGCAGGCTCGCTCACCATGGCTGACATGGGCGCAGGCTCGCTTACAGTGACAGGCGTGGGCGCAGGCTTGCAGACCGGGGCAGGCGTGGGCACTGGCTCGCAGACCGGGGCAGGCGTGGGCCGGAAGGCAGAAGCCTGTCTACTCTTCCTCCTCTTTCGGCCGGACGAGGCTGAGCACGCCGGCTTGAGGATCGCGGCTGCGGGGCACACCGGCTCTGAAGCGGACGAGGTTAGCAACGTGTAGGTCAGGACGGGCGTGGAGAGACGAATCGTGGCGGACAGGGGGAGTATCTTCGTGGGAGGAGCAGTAGGGTCATCCTCCAGAACGTCCACAGTGAGCGGCGATCCGCTGACTCGCAGGGTCTCCTCCACGAAATCGAGGAGTGTCCAGCAACGATTCGCCGGCGGCAACCGTTCCCTCAGAGACTCGTGCAAGTTACCCCGGAAGAATGCCACCAGGGCGTGGTCGGGGAAGTCAGAGATGTGTGCCAGCTCCAGAAAATCTTGGACGTTGTCCTCCAAAGGGCAGTGCCCCTGCTCGAGGCCAAGGAGCCGGTAATTCGCCGAAAAGGCTGCTAGATCCATGTGTGGTCAATCGTTCTGTTAAGAATGGAGGCAGCGAAGGCAGACGAGGAGAGTGGATCTAAATGCAACTTACTTTATTAACGAATAAACACAAAAGAAACAACCACAATGGGAAAACAGGAAACTAAACACGATGAAATAAAACTGAGAACTCGGGCAGGGAACACATACCAGGCATGACAACATTCAACGATTGACAAAGGGGAGTGAAAACAACCGGGTTAAAATACATGGACATGGGAAAAAGGGAGCCAATGAACAAACAGAACTCAAACAAGATGACAAGGTGATAAACAGAAACCAATGGGAAACTAACGAGGGCAGGTGAAAACAATGAACAGCGAACACGAGGGCTAACAAGAAGACTATGGAGCTACAAGGGTGACAAAAGTGAAATCTAAGGAACTACAAAAGTGACAAAAATGACAAACAAAGGGCAACAGTGAGACTAGACAAGGTATACATAACAGTTACAGTATATAGCTAGATTTGTATATTTCTGGTGGGAGGCCACTAGGGCAATGCTATGTTGTTGCTAAGATGTTCTGGCTGTTTTTCGATGCCATTGCAATGGTGGTTTGTGTGGTTGTTTGGGTGTTCTGGGTCAAAAGAGCTCCCCCATATCTAGGGACATCTAGAATACATTTAAATCATTTTTTTCACCCGTTTTATCCCCAGCCAGTTGGGGAAAAAAATGCAAATGCGATTTCTTATACAGTAAATAGTGCGCTCCGTGCATGCAAAGTTTAAAAGTTAGGATACATTAGGTTTTATTTAAACCCCTTACCCTAAGTATGAGTAATAGAGCGCATCAGTATCCATCTTGGGAAGTATTTTTCCCATTAATTGTTTCCATAGAGTTCATAAAATCCTTCATAAAGCTGAACCACTTTGTTCCAACTTTTAAGAAGATTTATTTAGACATATTTGAATATCAGACAAAAAAAAAAAAAAATCAAAAGGTACAAGACTGTTCATCTTTAATGAGGGAATGAACTACAATCTAATGATGCTGTATAGACAAATATATGAGTAGTTTCTCAGTGTAGTGTCATTCGAGAGGGCGGTTGCTGCAGAGCTCTTTTCGTGCACTTTGTTTGCTGTGATTCTCTGATTGGTGGATCTTTCCTCAACAGGATTGTGGTAATTTTTTGAATTAAGTTAAAATAATGCAGATTGATGGCTTCATCGGAAGCATATGTCATCGATTAACAACCTCAGAGCTCGCGGTAGGTCTGTCTTTAAAGGTTAAGTTAGCGTTAATAATCTATTTCCCAATGGAACATTTTTGGGGTTTTTTTCACTTCAAAAACCAGGCTGTTGTGCTCTAGAGTAATAGTAATGCCTTAGAAAACAACAATAATTAAATGCAAGACATTCTTTCCTGAAATGCACTCATTTTAAAAAAGCTATTAGATGCATTACACTGTGAAAATCCTAACCTAAACCTGACTTATCCTGACTTTCACTGTGATTCGAAACCCAGATCGAGTTCTGGAATCTTCCAGGTTCCCAGGCTCCAGTGCAAATCCGGTTTTCAGCTGAATTACAGTCTTTTTTTGACAATGGGTAATATGACACTCCTAGAGCCACATGAACTCACCTGCACACCACTGAGAGAGGCCACACCCATGTAGAGGAACACGCCGTACAACACAGGCATAGGAATGAACTGTGGAGATCAAAGAAAACACACAGCATTATAAGATTATTAGAGTTTGATTTTAGACAATTGTGCTCTATTGTGAGTCACAGAATCAAAAGGTTAGAGGAAGATAAAAGTCACCAAACACACCCTACATCCCAAACTCCTCAACACAATATATTCCAAAGGAGGAGATTAAAATCTGCAGACTCATAATGAGAAAGTCTTCCAAGAAATCACTTTGATCAAATGCAAGCAGACAGAAATGTATGTATTATTATCTCACATCCTGGTGCAAGTATTTTTCCACTTGGAGGTCAGTATTCTCAGAGTAAATGTCCAGCAGGGGACAGTATCAACACTTAACAAAAAGTACCATGTTATTATGTTTTTTTATACAGTATATATGTGATGACATGGTAATATCATGTAATTTGGGCATGTACCATGGTAACATCATTGCATTCTTTGAAGTACCTTGGAGTAACAAATAAAAACCATGCTATGAGTATGATCATTATTCATTGCGCATATATTATGCATATATACTGTATACAAAGAAACATGATATTAACATCTGATACCATTACAGTACTTTTTTGTAAGGGAGCTCTGAGTTCAGGTACATTACTTTACAATGAAGCATAAGGAAGGCCACTTTCAAGTGCGATCAAAGTCATGAAAATATAATTCAGACTTCTATACAGCATATTCTAAATAAGATAGGACTATCCTTTCAACAAAGTACTGCGGCAGTACCACGGTATCAGATGATACTATACTTTCAGTGTTGGGTAAATTACGTAAGTAATCCATGACAAATGACTAATTACTCCACTAAAAAATGCAACCAGATTACTTTGCTGATTACTGCATCTAAAAAGTAATCACATTACTAATCATTTTACTTTTAAGTTACTTTCTAAAGTTACTTTTTGTACTTTTATGTATTATACATATTACTATAGCGCAAATAATACATAAAACATATTGTTTTATTGAAAGTCAGTAACTGTAATGTGATTACAAGAGTTTAGGTAAGGTAATGCGTTATATTGCTTTTTGATTACAGTAACTAATGACACTTTAATTGGATAAACCCAACACTGGGTACTTTATATTTGTATTTACATAGTACCCCAAGGCAGCAATCAGATGTAGCTGCAGCCCAGAGCTCTCCAAAAGAGGGCGGGCTAACTCGAGAAGGGGCGGAGTTACTTCAGAATGGGGTTGGGCCAACTTCAAAAGGGGGCAACACTTCCACACGTGTTTAGGGTTAGGGGCTCAGTATATGTTTTCACGAGGGTTGGAGCTCCTGACACTTTTTGGAGCTTGGCCTGCAGCTATATCCTTCTCCAAGGCAGGGCTGATAGATGCAATTTTTGAGGGGGCATTTTGATCTTTCGGGTGGGCATGTGGTTATCTCTTCATCGAACTGCGAAGGGGCTGCAGACGTTTTTTTTTTTTAGACCTTTTAGAATTCAAACTCAGATTTTCAGAACGTTCCAGTCTAGACAAGAGGAAAAGATATTTAAGATTTACTGTTTATTTCGTTCACTCCAAAACAGGAAATAGAATTACTCAATATTCTGTCCTGTTCTCTGTTCTATTTGAACACTGAGGTGGAATGAACAGTGTATGTGGAACACTGAGTTGAGAAAGAGAGAACTGATACAGTTTTAAAATATAAAGTCCGAACCTTCAGAACGGGGGCCATGAAGACCGACATCCCTGTGAGAATGAAGACAAATATTCCTGTGACTCTCTGCTCCCTAAAGAGGAAACAAAAAACAATTATAAGACATTTCAGTTTGTTAATTGCTTGAGTTTTATTTTGACACATTGCACTGAGGAGGTCCACCCACATGGAAATCTTGTTGGTCTAAAATCCTGCTTCAAATCGATGTATATTCAACACAAAATATGTTCTTATTGGCTGTGATGTTGTGAAACTTGACGCATCACACCTCGACAGAACATGGCATAAAATGTTTCTGCACCAATTAAATATAATTTAAATAATAATAGCTAGGAGTAATCATGCAATAACTGAAGTTTAGCTCAAGATTACATTTCATTTGGACTTTTCCCTGACCAGTCTAATATAAGCTGGTTTGCTAGAGTTCAGCTGAGTTATCTGGTGGGCCAGTTGACGAATGCCAAAAAAAAACTTCTAAAACCAGTAAACCAGTCCAGACTGACCAGTCTGGGAGACCAGCTGAAACCAGCTCTGGCTTTGTTTTTTTTCAGGATCCAGTATTCTCTCACCTGACTCCCAGGAATTTCGGCTGGTCTCCAGGTGCTGATGTCTCGGTTTCCATCTTGAGTGAGTCTAAGTGGGCAATGGAGATGACAGTTGCCGCCACGTACCAGGGCAGCCCCAAGAACGAGCAAATGACAATGAGAACCGAGACCCAGAACAGGTCAAGGTGGTACCCGGCTCCCTTCTGCACTCAGGGTGAAAAAATAATGCAAGTTAAACAATCAGGTCTCTGTATTAAATCACAACCTAATTCCTGTCTCTGAAATAACAATAATAGGCACACAGCAGGTAGTTCCACGTGCATCGGTTGTAACCCCATGCCATTAATCCCTGATAAAATTCCACAACAGTCTAAGGAATTTGGGTAATATTTTAACATCATCAACTCATACCTTCAACTTGTGCTCCTTGCGGTTGACGATGACGGCCGTGATCTGCTGGTCCATGAAGATGAGGATGGTGACCAGGAGAGCAGGTAAGCTGGCAGCCAGGTAAACCCACCAGGGGTTTCCTCCGAATGGTGGAATAAACCAACCACGGTTTGGATTCGTCGGCTATGAGCGAACGGTGAAGACACAATACCATAAATGTAGAAACTGAGGGTTGTACACTGATATTGCTGCTGCAGATTTGATACAAATTCAATATTTTGACCTATATATGTATATATATGTATATACACGTATATATGTGTGTATAAATATACTATAAAGTGGCCAAACAGGAAATAATTGTTTTATTTGTGACCTGCTCCATCATTTTAAGTCACTTTGTGGCAGAGACACATTTTGAGTTCTGTGCACTTAAGTAAATAGGAAAGCATGTAAGTGATTATATTACCCAATGTTTTATATTTTGACAATATTTACTTTAGAGTAGAAACATAATTATATTGTTAGAAAGCTTAGAATTTACCCTGTACTATAGTGCATACAAGTCTAAATGTCTTTCTTGACTAAAGTCACTCAAAAGCTGGTCATATTTATAAATTCAAATATATACAGTACTTTTGTAAATCTGAATATATAGTTGAAAATCTGAATATCTATCTATCTGTCTATCTGTCTATCTATCTATCTATCTATCTATCTATCTATCTATCTATCTATCTATCTATCTATCTATCTATCTATCTGTCTACCCTTCTATCTGTCTGTCTGTCTGTCTCTCTATCTATCTGTCTGTCTACCCTTCTATCTATCTGTCTGTCTGTCTCTCTATCTATCTATATATCTACCCTTCTATCTGTCTGTCTGTCTGTCTGTCTCTCTATCTATCTATATATCTACCCTTCTATCTATCTGTCTGTCTGTCTCTCTATCTATCTATATATCTACCCTTCTATCTGTCTGTCTGTCTCTCTATCTATCTACCCTTCTATCTATCTGTCTGTCTACCCTTCTATCTATCTATCTGTCTGTCTGTCTCTCTATCTATCTATATATCTACCCTTCTATCTATCTGTCTGTCTACCCTTCTATCTATCTATCTATCTATGTATCTGTCTGTCTACCCTTCTATCTATCTGTCTGTCTGTCTACCCTTCTATCTATCTATCTATCTATCTATCTATCTATCTATCTATCTATCTATCTATCTGTCTGTCTGTCTGTCTATCTATCTATCTGTGTATCTATCTATCTATCTATCTATCTATCTATCTATCTATCTATCTATCTGTCTACCCTTCTATCTATCTGTCTGTCTGTCTACCCTTCTATCTATCTATCTATCTATCTATCTATCTATCTATATATCTGTGTATCTATCTATCTACCCTTCTATCTATCTATCTATCTATCTATCTATCTATCTATCTATCTATCTATCTATCTATCTATCTGTCTATCGTTGTAAATATGAAAATATATACATATTCAGAATAAACATTTCAAAATCAGAATATATAATTATAATATATATATTTAAGTATATATATATATATATATATATATATATATATATATATATATATATATATATATATATATATATATATATAAAATGTACATATATAATAGTACATATTATATATGTACATTTTACATTTCATAATATTAAGGTGAAGACATTTACTATTTTTTATGCATAAAAGACAAAATTTTGTGGGTGACCCTTTTTAGTCATTATAAATAAAATGCTTAAATATAACTATAGTCTTCATAAAGGTTCACAGTAGCTGTTCATCACTTTGACATTATAATGTCATTTCAAACAATATGAATCTTTTATGCATTATTTTAATTATTAAAGTTTGTTTGCATTCCTAATGAAGGTTATTGTAAAGTATTGTTACAAAGACAACAGTATTGATTTAGCTTGAGTCAATAAAGGTTTTCCTGCAATAATACAAGCAAAGACTTCTCAGAATAAAGACTGTCTGTTTGTGCATGTCTGCACATGTATCAGTGGTTTTAGGTGTCGTACTTCAATGAGTGGTTTTGAGGTATATTATTTACTATTAAACGATTACTGTAACATAGATGGGACTTCACAAAGAGCTAAATCCATTCACCACACAAAAACACACCTTGAATTCACTTGGCACTAGTAGTTTTGGTGTATCCACACCAACCAGGGCGTCCACCCCACAGAAGATCAAAATGGCTAGAACAATGGCGAAATCACTGATCATTTTGCGGACCTGCAAAAAATGTAAACATCCGTTTAGTTGTACTATCAACATGGACATAAACTTTAAGGTTTTAGGTTCAAATCCTATATAAATATACATTTTTATGTGCAATGTTTATGCAGTTAATTAAATAGTCCTGCAATGTAACAATTTTTGTTTTTAAAAGTAAAAAACTTTATTTTAGGTTAAATACATAAGAGAAAGTGCATATTTATATTCAAATTTGTCTTTATGGAGTTAGTTTAAGTAGTCCTGTGATGAGACAATTAAATGTTTACAAAAATTTGAAAAAGTAGGTTTTAAATTAAATAAAAAATTTAAATATGCTGAAAAACAAAATATAACAAACTTAAAAATATGCTGTTTTGGCATCAGATAAAAGTTGCTTGAATCGCTAGTTACCAATTAATCACAAAGACTATTTAGCCCAAGAAGGACCACTTGTATTACAAAGCAAAGCGCTGTGAAGATACTGCCTTGAATCCATTTTGGCATGCTCGCCATCAAATTCGTTGAAGTGCTATTCGAAAATGGTTTGGTCTATCAAAAAGGTTTTGTAAAATTTTTGATCACAGTGTCTCTAGATGATACACGACAAATTTCGTGCAAATCAGACATACGGTCTTGGAGGCGTTTGAAAAAGTATGTCTTGAATGAAATTCAAAATGGCGGACAGGAAGTATGGTAGACCATGGAAAATTGGCTTTCACCGTACTCGGTATATCCACTAAATCTATAGGGTGTGGTCACAAGACGATAGGTCAAATTAATCAAATGTTACAATAATTTTTGACCACAAAGTGGCCGTTGTAACCGTTTGCCAATGCGTTGTAACCGTCTGCCAATGCGTCTGTAAAATACAGCATTTTACAACCAAATTGAAAATGGGAAAATTTGGTATTGTTCAACTCGTCATGCCCCAAGGAATATTTCATGACCACTAGGTGGCGTTGTGCCGAAACTGCACAGGTATCCTCAAGTCATGATGGCTATGACATATACAAAGTTTCGTGCCAATACAGCTAAGCGCTGCGAAGATACTGCCTTGCTTCCATTTTGGCGTGCTCGCCATCAAATTCGTAGAAGTCCTATTCGAAAATGGTTTGGTCTATCAAAAAGATTTTGTAACATTTATGATCCCAGAGTCTCTAGACGATACACGATAAATTTCATGCAAATCAGACATACGGTCTTGGAGGAGTTAGAGAAAGTACGTTTTTCAGAAAATTCTAAATGTAGTTTCTTAATTAATATGATGTCATAATAACGCATGTCACATTGCTGCCAGTGCTTTGATGTGATGTCAATCACCAACATGAAAAAGCTAAAAATATCACAAAAATGGCAAAAATGACTAATGAAATAAATATTATAATTAGTGAACTATATGTTGAATTGTTTAATGCAATACTCAATATCAGAAATGAAATCAAAAACACATCACTGATCACTGAGCACTACAAATACCAGAATCGACTGTGAAAACCATAATCTCTAAATCTGTAATCTCTTATTAGAGGAGATTAATGAAGATTACAATTTTTAATGAGTTCAGATTGCTAATAAGCAACAACATTTTTGAAAGGATCAGCGATGACTATTTTCCATTCGAGCTGCCAAACCAATAGACCAGTTTCATTCAAAAGCAATGACTTCTAGATAGCAGCTTAAAGTGTGTGTGTGTGCAGGTTGTCAGGCTATCGTATTCCTGTGGGGAGGACATTTCTAAAAAGTTCCTCTTGAGGACAGTACAATCTGATTAACGTCTTCATTAACATGAGTTGATGGCGTGCTTGTACCATGGTTGGGAAAAATCTGCTGGTTTTGAACTTCTTCAAACACATGGAGCAGGCGTATGTGCCAAGAAACAGAATGAATGACATCAGTGTGATGTCAGGGACGTAGTCGCAGGCTGGACCAATCAGATGACCTCCCCATTCCAAACATTCAGAGCGCGTCAATGATGTCCAGGTCGAATTTAAATGGAGCTGTAAAGACACAAACAGAAGTATCACTGAATTGAATCACATTTCAATATGTTTTAAATCTCATACACATTGTGGTTGTGCAGTAACCATGCAATATCTGAGAAATATGCATTGTGGGTATTGTAAAATGATCAGTGAGATAAGCAACTAACTTCTGATCAGTGTTGGGAAAGCTACTTTGAAATAGCAGCTTGCCAAAGTATCATTCTGGGTTCATTACAAGTTAAACTCAACTGACAGTATTTGTGGCATGTTGACTTTCTCAAAACATTTATTTAGACTTGTCACTCCTTTTCTTTAAAAAACGGCACTTACAATGAAAGCCAATGGGGCCAATATGTAAACATTAAAATACTCACATCCAAGTTTTAAGAGAGACAGAGTGGACATACTAGGAGAGCAATGTAGAGTTTTGTGACGCACTGGAAAAACTTAGTTACGTTAGTAGTGTTGCTACTTTAAGTTAGTTACTCCCCAATACTGATATAACATTCAACATACTCAGACCATTTTACCTGTACACTGTTGTTCATCATGGCCTCTATTTTGTCCATGTATAGAGTTGAACTGTTACCTTTTCAAAGAAAAACACAAACTATGAGTGTTATTTTCTATTGAACCTAAATCGCTCTTTCAATATTACGTTAATTAAGTTCTCACCATCCGGTGGACTACAGTTGCATCCATACAGGGTAACAAGGTCCATTTCATATTTTTTATTGATTGGATGATGGTGAGCCAGTTTGAGCATTTTCTTAAAGGCATCATAGATGAAGATGAAGCTGATGAGCGCAGAAAACCCTTCTTCCGTAAACCGTGTGAAGTACTGCACCAGAAAACTGGCATCCGTCGCGACTAGGATCAGACACAAGAACCCGGACCAGAGGCCAATCCACAGCCGGAACTCCAGATAGTCGAAATCATTATCCCTGAATCAATCAAAATGGGTCATTAGAAACAAACAATCAATCAAAATGTTTGAGAACAGCACTCAACCAATGAGAGGATAAGCATAAAAGGACTAAATAAAATAAAAGCTCAAATGTGCTAATGCGCTACTTAATTAAATTAGCCAAAATATGCTAATACGCTACTTAATTAAATTAGCCAAAATGTGTAAATGCACTACTAAATTTAATTAGACTAAATGTGTTAATGCGCTACTAAATTAGCCAAAATGTGCTAATGCGCTACTAAATTTAATTAGCCAAAATGTATAAATGCACTATGTAATATGCACAAATGTAATAATGCACTACTAAATTAGCCAAAATGTGTTAATGCGCTACTAAATTTAATTAGCCAAAATGTATAAATGCACTATGTAATATGCACAAATGTAATAATGCACTACTAAATTAGCCAAAATGTGCTAATGCGCTACTTAATTAAATATAATGTGCTAATGCTTTATTAAATTAAATGTGCTAATGAGCTACTAAATTAAATAAAATTTGCTAATGCGAACGAAATGAGCAAAAATGTGCTAATGCGCTATTAACTGAAATAAAATGTGCTAATGCGAACTAAATGAGCAAAAAATGTGCTAATGCACTACTTAATTAAATTTAATGTAATAATGCGCTACTAAATTAGCCAAAATGTGCTAATTAATTACTAAATTAAATGTGCTAATGCGCTACTAAATGAGCCAAAATGTGCTAATGAGCTACAAAATTAAATAAAATGTGCTAATGCGAACTAAATGAGCAAAAATGTGCTAATGCGCTACTTAATTAAATAAAATGTGCTAATGAGCTACTAAATGAGACAAAATGTGCTAATGAGCTACTAAATTAAATAAAATGTGCTAATGAGCTACTAAATTAAATAAAATGTGCTAATGCACTACTAAATTAAAAATGTGCTAATGCGAACTAAATGAGCAAAATGTGCTAATGCGCTACTAAATTAAAAATGTGCTAATGCAAACTAAATGAGCAAAAATGTGCTAATGCGCTACTAAATTAAATAAAATGTGCTAATGCGCTACTAAATGAGCCAAAATGTGCTAATGAGCTACTAAATTAAATAAAATGTGCTAATGAGCTACTAAATTAAATAAAATGTGCTAATGCGAACTAAATGAGCAAAAATGTTCTAATGCACTACTAAATTAAAAATGTGCTAATGCTAACTAAATGAGCAAAAATGTGCTAATGCGAACTAAATGAGCAAAAATGTGCTAATGCCCTACTTAATTAAATCAAATGTGCTAATGCGCTACTAAATGAGCCAAAATGTGCTAATTAATTACTAAATTAAATTAAATGTGCTAATGCGCTACTAAATGAGCCAAAATGTGCTAATTAATTACTAAATTAAATTAAATGTACTAATGCGCTACTAAATGAGCCAAAATGTGATATTAAAAGTTATTTGATTGGACAGCTGAAAGATCATTTTATATAAATTTGACTAAAAATGCTAAATATAAGCTAGTGTTCAATTCTGAACACACCCAGAAAGGAATATTCTTAAATGGTCACATGATTTACATACTATAATCATTTGGTTCATTTCTGAAAAACTATTTTTCTTATGCTCCTTGTGTTACTGACTCAATCTAGAGGACTTATCTTAGTCGATTAAGAAGGCTCCAATGCTAATTATGTAAGCATGCTTCCTCTGACTCATCAAATATATAATTCTCGCCATATCTCTGTACTTATAGGACCTTGACTCAGCGTTCTAGATGGAAACACTCGACAAATCTCAACTAATACATTGAAGCAGACACACACACACATGAAATCCAACTCAATTATTCATAATGGAACATAAAGAAACCTGAAGCCTGAAAGAGAGAGAGAAAAACAGAGAAATGTTTTCACGCACACACAAACTTAAAGACACACACAGAGTCAGAGCAACTGGACCTTGGCGGAAACCGGAAAACAATAAGATGTACAGTACCTTGATTCCAGATAACTTGGAACATTTTGTTCCTCAAATTACACACAACTAAATTCCAAGGAATGTTGCTTGTTTTTTGCAACTAAAATCTTAATTTACAGTATCCTCAGGATGCAGGATGGTACCTTAAGAAATGTTCCAGATTCAATATAAATTAAGCTCAATCAACAGCATCAGTGCCATAATGTTTATAACCACAAAAATAATCTACAGCGCATTCGGAAAGCATTCACAGCGCTTCACTTTTTCCACATTTGTTATGTAACCTTAGCCTTATTCCAAAATTGATTACATTCATTATTTTCCTCAATTCTACAAAAAATACCCCATAATGACAATGTGAAAGAAGTTTGTTTGAAATCTTTACAAACTTATAAAATAAAAATAAAAATGAAAAAACAACAAAAATCACATGTACTTGAATATGACACCCACTTGCTAAAGTTAAACAGCAGCCGCTCAAAGACAAGCATAGGCCCGGTACTGCTCAGGATGGTAAGAGGTTGACCCGATAACAGACAGAACACAGCACCCGATAGCGCCGTCCCGACAAAACTCTCCAACACACCCTGCAGAGAGAGAAAGACAGAGACAGAGAATTACAAAAAGTGACTCTAGTGTAAAATAAAACTGAAGATTATGCATTTGCACGCTGGTATGAAAGATTTGTCAATGAAACAGAGAGTTCTTATCAGATTTGAGCCTCTATGTGATGTCATCAGATTTTTTTGACAGCACAATTTTGCCTGACAGTCAAATCTGAAACTGCTTATTCACACTAGTTTCTTTTTCTAAAGTAAACTACTCCCGTTTGTCTTCTCTGTTCTTTTTAGCGGTGCTTGTTAAGGATTTTGGCCTTTAAAGGAGGTACCTGAGACATATCTAGAGATATGCTAATAGAGATAGAGAGATATGCTAATAGAGAGCCCACAGCCGCCTTGGTTCCGGAAGTATTTTCCATACATTTTTCCCAAAGGGATTTCATAAAATACTTCAATAAAGAGTTCTACACCACGAACCAAACCAACCAGCTCTGAGGTGAATAAAATGTGACAAACTTTGATTTGAAGCAATAAAGTTTTTTAGATTAGGTACAATAGTATGTCAATGCTTAAATAAAAGGGGAATGAACTACAATCCCATGAAGCAATGCGAATGACGCAATTGAATAACAAACTGTGGAAAAATATAAATCTATTAATTAAAATTTGATTATTAAAATGTTGATAAGTTTAGTCTTTGTTCCATGAACATTTCCTGCTTGTCAAAACAGAGACTAATTAGCAGAGACAGGCTACTTCAATTAAAATGAATGAGAGAAACAGGAACGTCCAACAGCTGCCAACGGTCAACTGATGTAGATAAGGAAGTCCCACCTTACAGGTACAATAGCCAATCACCTTTTAGATACAGAAATCGCCTGTCAATCAACGTGAGAACGTGCATGCACATTAGCTATACAAGATGGTCAAATTGAGCTTATTAGCATAATCTGAGTTAAAGATGCATTATTTAATACACCAGTTGTGACGGAACGACACGCCCCTCCCGTCGATCATCGTCACCCGCGGTGACTTTTCCCATTTGGCGGCAAGTGATGGGGCTCACCTGAACCCAATGAAGAGCCTCATCACTGTTGCCTTTAAACACCGAGTGTGCCTCTCCTCGGGAGACCGGTCTCTACCTGCTGGTGCCTTCGCAGGTCAAGGAACAGAGCGGGGAGGGTCCAGTGCGAGTTAGATGCATCACCGGACCTGCACCCTGGAACTCCGGCGCGCGTTAGATGCAACGCCAAGGACTGGAACATGCGTCATGGCCGACGGGCCTGGATGCTGGGCCACTATTCCCCTCAAGTGCCGAGGCCCAGGGAAGCCGGGCCGCTCGAGTGAAGCCGCAGCCCCACGCAGCTCGGACCAAGGAGGGGAGTGCGTCGTGGCCGCTGGGCCCCTGTGTTCACTACTCTTCCTTCACATAGCCCTTTCCACCACAAAGGCACCAGATTCCCCATTGTTTTGGACATATTAAATGCCTCTCTGGGGCCTGACACCACACCCACTGTGTCCGTCTCTTGCTCACCCTGCTATACAGTGTTGTCATATTTTACTTCTTATTTCAAATATGTTCTTTTATCCTAATCTTGACCAACCGTTTTGGAGATTTCGGTCTTTCCCCATTCAAGTAGATAGGAGCTGCACTTTCATGACGCTTGCATACACAGAAGCCCAAACGTGTTCCAAAGATGGCCGCCGAGTGGACTGACTTAACTTCAAAAGTGACTTTGTTGAAAGGATCCAGAAATACGTTTGGACCGTTCAAATTCCTTTGTTTTTGTTTACATTCACGAAATGGTCTATTGAAACAATATATTAAAGTATATTGGGGAATATTCAGATGTTTACAAACGTAGAAGTAGTTTGAAAGTGTGTGGAGAGGAACTCGATTACATCATTCACAGTGCACAGGAGTGGGCGGTCACGGCAGAGCTCTTTTGGTGCACTTTATTGGTTGTGATTCTCTGATCGGTGGATCGTTCTGTACAGGAATCATGGGCAGTGTAGTTCTTGAGCACAAATTCTGCTATTAAATGCAATTTTTTTTTTTTTTATTCAGATGAAAAAACATGACCTGACGGCTTCAACAGAAGCATATACCATCGGTTAACAACCTGGGAGCTCACTGTATATCTGTCTCCAAGTTGTCGTTAAACATTGTGAAACCTTGTGAAACATTTTTACAGGGCGGAGTGCGGGGCCAGATTGTGATTCTACACACCCGGTCCCTTATCAGGCTAATCATAAAGGCGACTGCAGACGGTGGTGCGAGAGAGAGAGAGAGAGAGAGAGAGAGCGAGAGTGCGTGTTTACGGACAGCTGCCCCGTGTGTGTTTTTGTGTGTTAAATAAAAAGACACACACACAAACACACACGGGTCAGCTGCCCGTAAACGCACTCTCTCGCACCACCGTCAGCCTTTATCCCTCTCGGAGGCTATAGAAAAAAATATATATGGGTAATAAATACATTTTTACATCCAGAACCACACTGTTGAGCTCTATAAGCAACCAATCAGAACATCCAAATAATGCCTATTAACCACAAACCATCACCCTGGCCACCACCCAGAACTCCCTAACATTGTAGCAGAATGCTTTTCACATAACTGTTTGAAGTTTTCAGAAAACTTAAATATCTAGTTTGCACTGTAGCTCAATTTGGAACATGCATTGCATTGTTGTGCATTCGTATTTGTGTCAGAGGGAATATATAACAAATATGTGTACATATTTAGGGTAAGGCATAAATTATTCATCTTCAAGGTTTATTAGAAGCCTCTGATCATAAATTTGACGAAAAGAAAATTCTTGCCAACAATCGCTTTGACTTAACATATCTAAACAGGGCTTTGTAGGTAAGGCTAGAGGTCGCAGAAGGGATTCCCTTGGAAGGATTTTTCCAAAGTGTATTTGTGTGATTTTGTGTGTGCGTGGGTGAGTGTAATCTCAGACTATTATTAGCTGATCCTCCTTAGCCTGTGCCATATACATGCACTGCTAAATATATGCCTAACTTTGCAATCACTGCACATGTCTGAATATGCCACACACACATTCCTGTCACTATCTATACACACACACTTGTTCAAAGAAAAATTATATTCCTCTAAGTATAGCACAGATCAAATCCGAACTTGCAACACATACACCAGTTTCCAGACACACTGTCTATGTAGCACAACATATACACATTTAACATGACATGTTTAATAATCAAACACAAATAAAGTAGCACACACACACACTATATGTATGTCATTAATATTATAATAAGTATAATGGTTTGGACAGGAGAGATTCCAAATACACACACATACATGCGCACACACGTTTACTTATCTAAATATGAATCACAGACTTCTGTTTATGTGAAGCTATATATGTCGCTCAAATAATAGGAGTCATAAGTTTGATTCCATGGGAACACACATACTGATTAAATGTATACTGTGGATAAAAATGTCTGCCAAATGCATATAAGCCACAAACACGCGTACTGTACAGTGTTATCACGGTTAGATATAGAATGGTTCCTTAACACAACTGGCCAACCTGCATGTTTTCAGTAGCGTCTCCCAGCAGCCCTCCGAAGGTGATGGCGTTTGTTACGGTACCCAGGTAAATAAACAAGATGGCCGAAAGAGACTGAATGTGCAGAGCGTCGTAAAAGTCGCTTGCAAAAAAGGGGAGTTTCCTCTTGACATCCAGAACGAGACCCCCACAAAACCTAAGAGAATAAGACATGACAGTAAGAGAGATGCAATGAGTCTGATTCATGAAATACACGCTAAACTACAGTAATTTTCACGTAAATTGTCCATAAGTTCTTATGTAAATCGTTGCAATGAACACAACAAATTTATGTAAGAATGGTTTCACAAATGAGGTCCATTGCAATTTTATCTTCCAGTGTTGGGACAGCTACTCTGAAACTCCAGCTTTCCAAGCTACAAGCTATTCATAACTTTAAGTAGTTAAACAACAGTCAAGCTACTTTTTTGAAAAAGTAGTTAGTTACACTACAAGTTACTAACTAAAAGAAGCTAACTTATGGAGCCCCTTAGAGGACAGGGTGGGGATTGTTTTTCTGAAATAGTTATTTGTGCACTCCCAATAAGTTCTGAGTTCAATCGGATATGTTTTGCATTCCCCCACAATAGTTTGTGTTGAATAGCAAAAAGTTTGTGAATCCCCTCGCAATAATTTTCAATAGTTTGCATTCTCTCGCTAAATGTTTATGGATTCCCTCACAATAATTTGCATTCCCTCGCAATGAGTTTTGTGTTCCTTGGCAATAAGTTTGTGCATTCTCTCGCAATAAGTTTGTGCATTCCCTCGTAATAAGTTTTGCATTCCCTCGCAATGAGTTTGTGCATTCCCTCGTAATAAGTTTTGCATTCCCTCGCAATAAGTTTTGCATTCCCTCGCAATGAGTTTTGCATTCCCTCGCAATAAGTTTTGCATTCCCTCGCAATAAGTTTTGCATTCCCTCGCAATAAGTTTTACATTCCCTCGCAATGAGTTTGTGCATTCCCTCGCAATAAATTTTGGATTCCCTCGCAATAAGTTTTGCATTCCCTCGCAATAAGTTTGTGCATTCTCTCGCAATAAGTTTGTGCATTCCCTCGCAATAAGTTTGTGCATTCCCTCGCAATAAGTTTGTGCATTCTCTCTCAATAAGTTTTGCATTCCCTCGCAATAAGTTTGTGCATTCCCTCGCAATAAGTTTGTGCATTCTCTCTCAATAAGTTTTGCATTCCCTCGCAATAAGTTTGTGCATTCTCTCGCAATAAGTTTTGCATTCCCTCGCAATAAGTTTGTGCATTCTCTCGCAATAAGTTTTGCATTCCCTCGCAATAAGTTTGTGCATTCTCTCAATAAGTTTTGCATTCCCTCGCAATAAGTTTGTGCATTCTCTCTCAATAAGTTTTGCATTCCCTCGCAATAAGTTTTGCATTCCCTCGCAATAAGTTTGTGCATTCCCTCGCAATAAGTTTGTGCATTCCCTCGCAATAAGTTTGTGCATTCTCTCTCAATAAGTTTTGCATTCCCTCGCAATAAGTTTGTGCATTCTCTCGCAATAAGTTTTGCATTCCCTCGCAATAAGTTTGTGCATTCTCTCGCAATAAGTTGGTGCATTCTCTCACAATAAGTTTTGCATTCCCTCGCAATAAGTTTGTGCATTCTCTCGCAATAAGTTTGTGCATTCTCTCTCAATAAGTTTTGCATTCCCTCGCAATAAGTTTGTGCATTCTCTCGCAATAAGTTTTGCATTCCCTCACAATAAGTTGGTGCATTCTCTCACAATAAGTTTTGCATTCCCTCGCAATAAGTTTTGCATTCCCTCGCAATAAGTTTGTGCATTCCATCGCAATACATTTTGCGTGCCCTCGCAATGGTTTGTGTTCTAGCAAAACTATAATAACCACACAATTATGATTTTTATTACCATATTTAAAATTTTCCTGTATTATTACTACAGTATTAATACGAATATTAAAGTTAAAACATGGTTACTATTGTAAAACCATGGTAAACTTATTGCAAGGGAATGCAAAAAAATTCCTACCATGTCCTCTAACGGGCTCAGTACTAACAACATTGAAGCTAATTAAAAAAGAAAATATTTTTTTCAAATAAAAACCTAATTATAGATAATATAATATTTCAGAATTAAATAACAGCCTATCAACTGATAGTTATATAGCTTATTTAATTAGGGTGACTATCAAATTAATAAAAAAAAATACACTGATAAAACCATATTTTGTATTACTGAGTCGAAATATTGCAATAAACAGAAGCAATTAAATATTATTAAATATTTCTTCTTCAAAAAAAGAAAACACTGACTTCTAGGGTGCGTAGGGACTTGAGAGAATAATTTATGTGAACTAGCTCAATAACATAAACCACTTGAACAAACCGGCTCACTCACTTCAGCTATTGTGAAAATTTCTGAGCTAATGTCACATTATTGAAAAATGTAGTTAAGCTAGTTACTCCTCAACAATGCTTCCAAATAACTAACTAACATGGTGTGCATTTGATAGCATTTACCTACACCCAATATATGTAAAGCTAACTGTGCTAATGTTTAGTGTTCATGAATTTGTTTGTTGGTGATCTTGTATCAGTCTACCATTTTTGGCCTTTTATTTATAGAGAAAGGACAGGAAATGATGGAGGAACACGGGATCAGATATGGTGCAAGCCGGATGTTGTCCGTGTGTGCTAACTTCTAGGCAACAGTTTGACAGTTTTTCATTTGTTATATTAGATTCTGTTTGTTTACATTCTGTTTATACGTGTTTCTGTTAATACTTACTTGCCGGTCATTTTGAGTTCGTCTCCAACCGCGTGACCGCCACCACCCCCACCACCCCCATCATGTGGTGTACCACCGTTCATATGAAAACCCTCTCCACCGCTGGTGAGAATGTTCTTACTGAAACCACACAAACAAACACAATTACACTGTTTTCTTATTTCTGTCTAATGATGAATTAAGAGATTTGTGGTGGATCATGTACCGTTTATCAGCAGACGGGACAGATTTTGGAGGTTCGATTCTGATGTCAGGGTCCCATTCTCCAGGAGGCAAAACTATGACTTCATCCAGGAACTCATCTATGCCTGCCAGCAGGTCACCACGATCTTTAGCTTTATAAGCGATATCATGAAACACCTGCAGAACCCATAAACCACACAGTGTTAAATCCAGACCTGCTTATCTGATATATCACTATAGGAACAATAAAACTTTAATGGCTTTCTTTAAACAAGGAACCAAGTCAAGTCATACTATGTAATCCGATGGCCAGAAAAGTGAGTCAAAAATGAGTCAAGAAGTACTTTAAAAAGTTCATGGTCACACACATTCTGCATTTGTAAACTACACATCACGTCCACGCTTATTACTGCATAAAAATACACAAGTAACACACAAACCTCATCAGACATGAGCGTTGCAATGGCTCGTCCTATTTCGCGATATGATTTGGCCTTTCCTTTGGGTCCCAACAGAATAAAAAGGAACCTACGGAAACAACACAAGTACATGTGACGGATTTGTGAATTACAAAACTTTTAAAAAGGGTGGTTATGGTATTGGTGTTAAAATTGGTTACCGTGTGGGAACAGGAACTTCGGTGAGGCCTCCTAACATCACCGCCTGCTGAAGACGTACGAACGCCACGAAGGGCACCTCCAGGAAATCCACCTCGCCAACCAACACGTTTGACGCCTCCGCATCCCGCGGAATTTTCTTCATGAATTTATTGTTCAACTAGAGAGAGAGAAAGGAGAAAAAGAGGTCACAGTTACAGTGATTTAAACCTTTTAAGAGCCTTAACTCCCTTAACCATCTAAAATCAATGAAACAAACTGCCTCTAGTGGCTATTTGCTTTAATAAAATGGCAAAAACAGCAACACGCTAAAACAAACAAATAGTTACAAATAAATAGTTACATTTCAAATGAATAATAACTTTGATTCAATTTTGATTTGATGACAACTTGATGCATTAATGTGGGTTTATTGGCATTTTACTAAAAATAAATAAATATATAAAATACAAATATTGTACCGAAATTATACTTTTTTAAACAGTGTATAATTAAACAAAAAAAATTCTTAGCTATTTACAACTTAATGTCAATTGACAGCACATGTGGCATGTTGTCGATTACCACAGGAAATAATTTTGACTTGTGCCTCATTTGGATAAACAAATTGAAAATGCGTTTACAGTAATACGCTTATTGTAAATAACCAGAATATTCATTTAAGCAGTTTAACACTATACAGAATGTGTTCTGTATGACTGGAGTGTTTCATTACGGACAATGCACCCTTTGATCAATATTCAAATCTCTTTCGGTCACACACTTGCTCTATTATTTTTACACATACACACGAAACCACGGAAAATGTCACTGCCAAGCAGAATGTTCCAGTTTATCAAACTCTATTCGCCAGAGTGAGCCCTTATCAAAAGAAACGATAAGTCTATTTATGAGCTCATTTTTCAGAGGAATATAAAACTCTGCTAAGATTTAAGCAGTGTCGAAAGCAACGACTAGTATAAACAACCCACCGACATTAAATGTTTGAATGACAGACAGCTTAGAAAACACACAGACACTTTCACACACAAAGGCCTTGTGTTTGTGTAATATTTAACCGTGGTGTTTGTGGTCTGAGGTTATCAGTATAATAAAAGGGGTTGGGAAATTTACCGCGTCAATTTCTGCGATTAATACTTAAAAAATAAAAAAATGACTTCCTGAAACCTACCTAATTTTTTTCACTACTTCCTGTGGCTAAAATTGGCATGCACATCCATTGTGTGGAGCAGTGCACGCTTATTCATTACACACAACGCATGTCCTGGGCATAATAAACACGAGAGCAGATTTACTTTACAGAGAATGGAGACTTCACAAACAAGTGGTGAGACAGGTGTGGGAGAGATACGGGTAAGCTGCAGTATCTCATTGAATCACCCGAAAATGCTCACTCATTGTCATCTCAATGAAATAATTTTGCCAGAGAAAAAAATAGTTTGGGATTTAAAACTTCAGCATTAATTTCTTTTATATCTGTCTTATGATTTATATGTGTATTATAATGCATTGGCAATGTACACTTAAGTTTATCTGGCCAATAAAGCTTGATATACTGTAAAATTAATTCACCCATTTGATCCTATAATATAAAAAATGGCCCAACTTTTAATTACAGTATGCCAACTGATTTTATGGCATGTAAACATACATTTGTATCAAAGATTTATACTTATAAAAATGTATCTAATAAAAAAAAATACATGGACATTTTAACATGAACATAATTCAATAATTAAAATAAATGATGACTGACCAATTTCTTGCAAGGTCTTTGAGACAAAGTATAAAGTAAATATTAGGGCTGTTGATTTAACACGTTATTTCAGGGCAATAACAGACAGTGAACAAACCACACTTACCAGATGAGAATAAGTTCTTGCGTCTCCAGCTTGATGGAGTGCAAATCCGAATACAGGGATCTTAAGATGGTAAGATCTAAAAACAGTACGTTTATGACACGACGCAACAGAGACGCTACAAAAGCGTCCGGCTGAGGCAGGTGTGCATTGTCGCATCCTTAAAGGAATATTCCTAGTTCAATATGAGTCAAGTTCAATTGACAGCATTTGTGGCATAATGTTGACAACAACAAAAATGAATTTCGACTTGTTACTAAATGCAAAAATAGCACTGACGTGCGGTCTGGGTAGGCAAACTAGGCACTGCCTACCCTGCCAAAATTCAAAAATAAAATGTTTATTAAATAATAAACTTGTATTTATATTTTTACTTTTTATTCTTGTGATTTTTATATATGCAATATGTGTGTTATTCCAATTGTTTAGACGTTATGATGACAAATGTAGCAGTTACGCATAATCAACTAAAAACAAATGGTAGAATAAGCAGTGCTTTTACGGTCCATTCATTGCAGGCGACAAGCGGAAAACCCATGTTGCGCATGCGCGCTCGATCCTGTATTCTTTAACATGTACGGCAAAAAGCACAAATCTGCTGTGCCTTTTGACGTAAATATGTTATGCCCGTAATCATCTCCGTTACGTATCAGACATGGACCAATTAAAATCGAGATATTCCTGGACATTTGCGTAGCTAACGTCATTACACAACAGCTAGCGTACCGGTACATGCCTAATCCCCGCCAAATTCAAAATCAAAATGACAGCACCGGCCGTAATCACGGAATTAAGAATTTTTTCCAAGCTCGATTTTAATTCCAAATATGAGTTAATTGCAAGAGGGAGGTCTACGCCAGCCTTAGATGGACTAGTACAGCAAAAGGGCCCAAAAATTATCCGATCATTTCAAACTGATGGTATGTAAGAAAAGATTGGCTATGTGGCTGTGCTAACAATCAGCGGCTGTACTGCTATCCCTGCCTGCTTTTTTCAACCAGTCAGACTGTTTGGACTTCAGCAGGATATTGTGATTTGAACAACCTGCCCGCAGCTTAAACCAAGCATGAAAAGTCGTCAGCTCACATCCAGTGTCAAATTACAATGAAAACCTTTGGAAAATCTCGGATCGACCTTGCACTTGACGAGCAAAGGAAGCTGTATATAACCTACCACAATGAAAAGGTAAAGGATTGTTGTATTGTATCTTCTGTTATAAAGATGAAGATTGCACATAAAAAAATAAGCACCTAATGTTGTAAAAATAAACAACTTATGTTCTGTTATATGTTCTGTGTTTTGACTACTGAATTTTGTATAATAATATCTAATGAAGATATATTAACAAAATCAGTATATATTATATATAACACACATATAAAATACATACATTTCTTGATATGCAGCGTACGTTCACTGTGTGTGTGTGCGTGTGCAGCGTGTGTGTGTGAGTGTGTGTGTGTGTGTGTGTGTGTGTGAGTGTGTGTGTGTGTGTGTGTCTGTGATAGAGAGAGAGAGTACACGATATACATCCTGATTTTTTTTTTTTTTTTATATTGACAAATAAGTCATCCTGATTTGTAAATTTCTTGATATGCCGCACTTGTGCGTAACGTTCACTGTTATTACGTATTATATTAGCTTAAACAATAAATCAGGTAATCTGGCTTTCATAACACAGTGCCTAGCCTCTTTAAGACATCACCGCACGTCACTGAAAAATAGAGGTTCCAGTGAGGCACTTACAATGGAAGTGAAGACAGGACATAAAGGATATGCGTGTAAAAATTATTTTAGTGTAAATTCACTTACAAAACCTTTCTGTGTAGAGTTATTGCCAATTTTACAACGTTGTTACCATGATGATATAATGTCAACAAACCCTAAAACGACTGTAAAAAAATTATGATAGAAACAACTTTGCAGCTCAAATAATACACAAGTTTTAACAGAGGAATTCATTGAAGTGCTTTTAGAAAATTACAAGCTTCACATTTCTGTGTTTAAACCTTCCAAAAAGGGTCCATTGTAAGTGCTTCACTCTAACTTCGATTTTTGCTTTTTTAAAGAAAAGGAGAAATGAGTCGAAATTATTTTTGTGGTAATTAACATTATGCCACAAATGCTGTCAATTTAGTTTAGCTTGTATTGAACCCGGAACATTCCTATAAACAAGCCCGAATTATAAATTAAATTATTATTATTTAATTGCAAAATGCATTGCTGTGAACTGTAGATCAATGATAGACTTCTGTTCAATAATATGGAAATAAACAATATATTGCATTCTCAAGCCACTTTTTGTATTGTCTTTTTAATGCTTTACTTGTGTACTTGTGTGCAAAATAATGTAATGCATTTTAATTATCAGTATTATTATTTTTTATAATATATATTTTATTTATAATTATTAAAATATAACTATTGAATCAATATATATAGAATTATTTTTATTTGAGGGGCTTTTTTCAGTAAACATTTATGTATGCGATTAATTGCGATTAAAATTCGTATCGATTGACAGCCTAGTAAATCTATTTATGATTATATTTAAATTAACGCACTTTAATCGCAATGCTTAACTGAGAAATCCAAGCTTGTAGTACCACCTGTTTACTCCAGAGGGCAGTAATTGAAATTTCAGCTGTGTGAGCAACACACAGTATATACAGTGAAGAAAACAATTTCTTGCGTTCAAAACACTTGATGGAGCACAAATGCGATCTTTAAGGGATATTAAGATGTGTTTAAAGATTGAGTATTAAACAATTGACAGCAAATTAAAACAAATTAATGTTTGTTTTAATGTACCGCGTACGATGATTAATCCCAGAAAACTGTGCGATTAATTAATTTACATTTTTTAATCGATACACAGCCATAGTATAATTACTGCAGAAGTGACAACATCGCTCATTCATAACTTCTCTTCCACTAATCCTCAAATATTGACACAACTGACTACCACAGCTCTTTGATCCTTGTGTGAAAGACTTTCAACTGTGTGCTACGGTGTTTGAAGTAAGTGATTCTTTTGTCCTTGGGATGTGACAACGTTGCGTTCCTTCTCGGATGTCATTAAAACATTCATCAGATGTCTTTGAGACATTTATGATGAAGAATGTTTAAAACTCCCCGAACTCCCATAGGAAAAACTGCTCTGTCTGCTTTGATCTCCTTGTATTCTAAATGTCCCGTTCCCGCATGTCCACGGGACAACTATGCAACATTCTGTAACATAATAAACCTCTGCTTTTGCATTTTACCTCACGATACTGTATTGGTATTCTAAAGCCAAATAATATTCAAATGATCTAATTTTCACATTAACGTCACATCTATTTTTCTTTACGTTCTGCTCTACTTTTACGAGTCTAAAAAGAAGTAAAACTGGAAGTTTAGCTCTTGTTGAACAAAGCACCGAAGTCCAATGGAGAGGAATGAGAAACAAGTTGGTAAAAGATTGCAATATATCACTTTTGAATCCCACAATATTATCGTAATGTGAGAATATTGTGTTGCCAGGTCTCTGCTGATTCTAGTACCTATTCTACATTGTGAAAGTCAACATGAAATTGCATTCGCAACCCAATTTACGTTTCTAATATGTCGCAGTCCTGAGAGTGATTTGATAAGCAACCCCCCCGATTGCACACATACACTCACCTAGAACTTTATTAGGAACAGTATGGTCCTAAAAATAGTTCCCAATATGGTCTTCTGCTGTCGTAGCCCATTCGCCTCAAGGTTCGATGTGTTTGCATTCTTAGATGCTATTCTGCACACTACAAATGTACAGAGTGGTTATCTGAGTTACTGTAGCCTTTCTGTCAGCTCAAACCTGTCTGGCCATTCTCAGTTGACTTTTTCATCAACAATGTGTTTCTGTCCACAGAACTGCCGCTGACTGTATGTTTTTTGTTTTTGGCACCATTCTGAGTAAACTCTAGAGACTATAGTGTCTGTTGTGCATGAAAATCCAAGGAGATCAGCAGTTATACCAGTCAAACCAGCCTGTCTGGCACCAACAATCATGCCACCAATTTTCCCTATTGTGATGGCTGATGTGAACATTAACTGAAGTTCCTGACCCATATTTGCATGATTTTATGCAGTGCATTGCTGCCACATGATTGGCTGATTAGATAATCAAATGAATAAGTAGGTGTACAGGTGTTCCTAATAAAGTTCTAGGTGAGTGTACATCACCCAGACCACTATTTAATGTGTGTGTTTACATGGACACGTTTTTAAGTTGTTTGCTCATCTGTGATATGTCTATAAGGTGCATGTCAATAAGCATGTCTCGGATGTCATTAAAACATTCATCAGATGTCTTTGAGACATTTATGATGAAGAATGTTTAAAAATCGGATCTTTTTTAAGATGTTTAGCAGATGTTAATTAGACTGTGATGCTTACTGGATGAAAAGATCTAAAACAGATATCTCTGAGATTTATGTGTGTTATCAGGGCCTCTATATTGCAAGTAAAGCACTCGTATGTGCAACCAAATCTCATGCTATGCGACTAAAAATGTCTCTGATTAGCCACTGGCATGTACTGTAAATGTTCAGATTTCACTCTCTAGTGATTGAGTAGTATAGTGGAGAAGTTATTAACACAGAGGTCTTTTCACTACATGTTGAGAGTAAAAGTGTGTCCTAAGATGAGATCGATGAATCCTTATGTCAATGAATAATTAAAAAAATGTCTCTTTTAATACCCTTTATGATTTTTATAGTCGGTTGTTGATAAAAAGAAAAGAAACATTTCATTCTAATCACACATGGATGCGCTAAAGTTATAATGCACGTCTTCTCTCATTATATGCGCTTACTGGCTGATGCTGCTAGTCTTAAAGAGACAGTACGGATTTAGCATTTGTTATACATATCAATGTAAATAGTACAAATTATGCAAGTAAACTATGTAAATGTAACAAAAATATACATGCAACATCATATATGCAATTTCAAGACATTAACTGATGGAATAGACTGAATTTGAAAAATGTTCAAAGGCTAAATGTCGACCAATTTGATGAAAAAGAAATGATAAAATTTAATCTGTAAAATGTATATTTTCTGAAACGTATCTGGAAGGGTTGCCTAGAAGGTTTCTTTATAATTAAGAGCATTAGATGAGAGATAATTTGATTTATATGTAGGCAAAATGGACATTGTAACAGAAATGTACACATATGAATCGATATTGAATGGAATTGAATCGAAAGCTTGTGAATCAGAATCGAACTGGGAAAACTGTATCAATACCAAATTCTAATGTTTAACTACTATAGAAAAATTGTAGGGCAAGATTAGTGTGGATGTAGCCTAAGTTTTACATTCTTAAAGGTTAATTTTGGTCAATGATTCAGAGTAAACTAGGATATAGATGGCCTCAAAGTCAATAGACATGGACTAAAAGCAACAAAACTCCAGTTTGGTTCTTACATTGACTTTAACACACACACACACACACACACACACACACACACACACACACACACTTCACAATACCTGCTCTTTTTCAGGCTTGTCTGAGAGATCATTGAGGCTATTGGAGGTCATGTTACGATGAGCTGTGGTTGGGCTACCTGCAGTGGTCACACAGGGTCAACAGGTCAGCAGCTGATTAGCTAATCAAATGCAAAAAAACAACAACAAAAAAAACACAGAAACAAAGATGCCCAGAAGTCTTATATAAAATGCATTTTTTATATCTAATTCTCCACAAACTTTGTTACTAACTTGATGGACAAGAGTAAAATCCCTTTCTTTCTAAAGATCAAAATCTACATGGCACTAAAGGTATTCTCTGTCTATTTAATTCTGAGCACCGGGACCAATGACAATTGGCTGTGAAGGAGGAATAAATAACAGTGTTACTATGTTTGGAATGGATTAAGTGGTTTTGCTTACTGCATACTGCACAGTATATACCGTATACTGCATACCATTTTTTAAATGTTGTGAAAAACAGACTACAAAAGAGGTCAACTCTAGACTCACAGGTTCAGTCTAGCACTACTTAGTCTTACTCATCAGCTACAGACTTACAAAGAAGTCCCATGCTGTTGCTTCTCTGCATCTGAATTTGCTCGTCAGGATCAAAGGTGGTAAAGCAAGGCACAGTGTGATCGAGAGGACTGCGCGCTTTACACACATAAAGAGAGAAAGGAATACAGGGGTGCATGCACATCATACAAGACAAGTAGGAAGGACAAGAGACAGGGAGAAAAGAAACAAAACATTAGAGCAGAAAAATCGATTTAAGTAACGTAAAGTAAGTTTATTCATAGAGCAGATTTGAAAAAGTTTGAAAGGAGAAAAATGTAACATTGCAAGAGAGGAGCAAAGCAGAGCCGATGAAGCTACTTTTTGTACGAATTGTAGCTTCCAGCTGGGAGGAGGCCTCGGGGAAGACCCAGGATTCGGTGGAGAGATTACATCTCCACACTGGCCTGGGAACGCCTCGGGGTCCCCCAGTCAGAGCTGGTTAATGTAGCTCGGGATAGGGAAGTTTGGGGCCCCCTGCTGGAGCAGCTGCCCCCGCGACCCGACTTCGGATAAGCGGTTGAAGATGGATGGATGGATGGATGGATGTAGCTTCTAAAGCTACTAGATGCGAGCTAAGCTGCAGTCAAGCTAGCCTCTTGAAAAAGTAGTTAGCTACACTGTATACTACTAACAAAAAGAAGCATTTTAAGGGGCCATATCTTTTTAAACATATAACTATTAGATGATATAAATTAAGTATACACGCTCTGTAAGCAGGAGTAAGTGTAAGGGAAGTGGCCCATCATTTTTAGACAATCAGAAACACTCTCTCTAAATGTCAATCATTTTATGCATCTGTGGGTTTACTCACATCAGGTTGGCTGTCATGTTTTTGGAGGGTGGGGTTTTGGAGATAGGAGGTGTGGCTTAAGGGATTGGGGTAGTCTAAAGGCCAAAACATTCCCATACACAAGTACGTGGATGCAGATGCTTCTAGCGGTGCAAGCTACATTTCGTGCAAGCTCCAATTCGTGCATTGTTGCGTTCCTAAATGTGTCCGACCGCAATTCATAACACAATGCAAGTACGCGTTGCATTATCAATGTTGCCACAAGGGGCACTATATTGAACATTTGTACGAACTGTCCGCTTCTATGGTGAGTTATTTCTCTTTTAAGTCAACTACTGTCATTGCAAAGCATCAGTTTGAAGAGAATATAACAGAGTAAGTTATACTCTTACTATAAGTCATTTAAAGTATTTAGAGCAACTTAACTGAACAATGACACGTACAGTTTAATGGCACAAGGGGGCGATGGACTTGAAAGTAACTCCATCGCCCCCTTGAGTACTGACGTTTATTACTGCCACAGTAACGCAAATACGCACATTAAATTGTTCGTTCACCCAAAAATGAAAACCCTCTCATGATTTACTTACCTTCAAGACATCCCAAATGTGTATGACTATCCTTCTTCAGCAGAACCGAAGTGAAGATTTTAACATATAAGCACATTTCAGCTCTTTTTGTCCATACAGTACATGTGAATGGGTCCTAAAGTCATATTTAGGCAGCATAAAAGTAATCCACATGTCTCCAGTTGATCAATTCATGTCTTCTGAAGCTAACTGATTGGTTGATGTAAGAAACAAAACGATAATTAAAGCTTTATTTAACTTTAAATCGTTGCTTCCGGTCAGTTCTGGATTGCTGTTTGGAATGGCTTAACCCTCACGTGACGTTCATTCCTCTGTTGTAAACAAAGCGTGAGCTTCGGACTTCTCGCGGACTTCTCGCATGAACATGGAGTGGTGGTGGCGTAGTGGGCTAAAGCACATAACTGGGATTCAGAAGGTTGCTGGTTCGATCCCCACAGCCACCTCCATTGTGTCCTTGAGCAAGGCACTTAAATCCAGTTTGCTCTGGGGGGATTGTCTCTGTAATAAGTGCACTGTAAGTTGTTTTGGATCAAAGCATCTGCCAAATGCATAAATGTAAATGTAAAACACGGCATCGGATGGAGTCGTGTGGATTACTTTTATGCTGCCTAAATATGACTTTTGGACCGTCAAACAGTCACCAGCCTCATGGCACCTGTTCGTTGTATGGACAAAAAGAGCTGAAATGTGCTTATAAAAATCTTTCCTTCGGTTCTGCTGAAGAAGGAATGTCATCGGTAAGTAAATCATGAAAGGATTTTCACTTTTGAGGGAAGTAAAGCATGTTTAATCAGACCGGTGGCCAAAACGCTCACATTTGCATTCGTCTACTTGCATAATGTATGTTTTGGGCCTAATTCAATGGCTAAGTCTAGCATCAGTTAGCTAAATTAAATTACTTACAGCAGCTCTAACTAAATATTTTTTCTACAAATAAGATGCAGCGACTCATATTAATCATTTTTATTTTATTTGTTGAATTGGTGAATTTGTTGAACCACAACAAAGCCATTCACTAAAACTTGCATTTGAAAATGGCTTCACTTGCCTGTAAATGTGAGGCAATTTGAATGCTATGCTAATAATCATTGAAAAAAAGAGCTTAATAATTGAAAAGCTACGCTATTTAAAAAAAGATGAGATACGGAGAAATGTGGTGAAGTAGAATCACTACTTATAGTTACTCCAACACTGTGAGAAATATGATTAGATTGGTATATGACTAAAGCATGTTACTTTTGTTTAGAGAAAGACACATGCAGTAATTATCAGTTTCAGTAGCGCATTTCAGAAAAGAGTTCTCTAAAGGGTTTTTTGGTTTTCCTGTTAGGGTTTGAGTGCTGCAAAAATACAAAATAAATCTCCAAAAAATGTAATCACCACTTTTCAAACACGTCTAATAATAATAGATTGTCAAATTTGCAATTTGCAAATATGCTTTTTGTTTTACCAACAAGAAAACATCTGTATGAATGTAACCTTTTGTAAAATGAGAGAGAGAGAGAGATAGCTAGAGAGATCGAGACGGTCTGATCGATTGAGCAGATAGGTGACGTGAAGCAAGTGAAGAGAGATTGTGGAAAGTGATATAGTGTAAGAGAGAAGTTTAATATATCACCAAACTGGCAGCTGTGTTACCGTTCTCTTGGCTGCTGAACAAACGGCTCGCACTAGACACACTTTTGCCAATGTCAGCCAGGGAACGCAGGTTGGACTTCTTGGTCTGGTGGCGATGTTTCCGTAGCAAAGTGTACATGACCATTTCCTTCAGATCTGGCTTTAGCTGCCCATTCTCAATCTGATTATCAGTGATTCTTTCTGTGAGAGAGAGACTTCGGTTTACCCATAGCTCAGCTCATACTGAAATCTTTACAATTTCTTAAAAATAAAGGTTGCACTGAGAACCAAAAGGGTTTTACAGACTGATGTGTTAGAAGAACCTTTCTTTGTAAATTAAAGGGAAGTTTTGTGGCTTTAAGTCCATGTCTATTAGCTGTGAATCTAATCTAAATGCTAATGCACTCCTTAAAGTTGACAAAAATAGCTTTTAGATATTACATTATATGTTCTTAGATCAGTGTATTGCTTTTTAAAGACTCCATGAAATCAAACTTGGAGTCGCATTAGTCATTTTTTTTTAGCTTAGTGTACTCCTACAATTTGACAAAATGAACTTTTAGCAGATATACACATTGTGATGTAAACTAAAGGCTATTGACTGAAGATAAAGAGTGTACATTTTCAGTGTGTTTATCCGCTAAAAGTTAATTTAGTACATTTGTAGCAGGGCTGGACTGGTAATCTGGCATACCAGCATTTTCCAGGTGGGCCGACGCACTTTGGGCCGATCAGTGGCGGACTGGCCATCGGGAGAACCAAGCGGGCCGGTGGGTCGGCCGCAAAATGTGCTGAAAGGGCCATGATAAGCTAAAATGAGCCGCCGGGTTATGCAGAACGGACCACAATACGGTGCCACGATATGCAGAAAAGGACAGCGAACACCCCAAACAACAAATTTTGGGCCAGTTGTTATGTAAAATCCCAGGCCGATTTCTATTCCCAGTCCAGCCCTGACTTGTAGTACACTAGCATATAAAGCTAAAAAGCTAACTGACTAGCTGCAGTAGCTTTAGTGCTAACAGATTTCACAGGGTCTTTAAAAACAATACACTGTTCTGAATAACCTATAATGTAATATCAATGATAAGGAGGAAGTTCTTTGCTAATGTGCTGCAAAGAACTATAGATGAACCTTTATTTTTAACAGGTTGGCGTAACATGCTGAGTTGCAGTTTTACCAACGATCTGCGGAAGAGAGTTCGCCTCCATGTCCAGCATGATGGTTCCTTTTTCTATGCAGTTCTTCAGCTGGAAAAGTGAGTGGAGAGACAGAGTGGCCACATGAGGTTTACTCCAACGCTCTCCACCCTTTTCCACCTTCTCTTCAAACTTTATCCATCTAAGCAACACAAATACACATAAAAAAAACATAAATGTTCTGAAAACAACTGAAGGATATTTAGGGAAGTTTAATGCGCTACTGTCATATTGGCTCTATCCTTTACAAAAAGTACTGTGAAAAGTAATATAAATGTATTTTTTAACATGTACCATGATACAATGTTTTTTAGGAGATGTACCATGTATAGCATTTTTCTAGGGAAATGGTTCCATAGCATTACTATGTTTTTTTTTAACATGGTTCTATGGTAATGTCATGTTTTGTTGGACATGGTAACATGTTTCTGGACATGTAACTTGGTAATACCATGTTTTTGGAGATGCACCATGGCAATACTCTTTTGTTGGATATGGTACAATGTTTTTGGACATGCACTTTAGTAATATGTTTTGTTGGACATGGTACCATGGTAATACAATGTTTTTGGACACGCACTTTGGTAATATCATGTTTTGTTGGACATGGTACCATGATTTTGGACATTGTACTATGGTAATATCATGTTTTGGACATGTACCATGGTAAATACCATGTTTTTGTGCATGTACTATGGTACATCATGTTTTTTTGGACATGTACTATGCTAATACCATGTTTTGTTAGACATGGTGACATGTTTTTGGACATGTACTATGGTAATACCATGTTTTGTTGGACATGGTACCATGGTAATACCATATTTTTGGACATGTACAATGCTAATACCATGTTTTTGGACATGTACTATGCTAATACCATGTTTTGTTGGACATGGTACCATAGTAATACCATATTTTTGGACATGTACTATGCTAATACCATGTTTTGTTAGACATGGTACCATGATTTTGGACATTGTACTAAGGTAATACCATGTTTTGGACATGTACCATGGTAAATACCATGTTTTTGTGCATGTACTATGTTAACATCATGTTTTTTGGACATGTACTATGGTAATTCCGTGTTTTGTTGGACATGGTACCATGGTAATACCATATTTCTGGACATGTACTATGGTAATACCATGTTTTTGGACATGTACTATGGTAATACCATGTTTTGTTGGACATGGTACCATGGTAATACCATATTTTTGGACATGTACTATGCTAATACCATGTTTTTGGACATGTACTATGCTAATACCATGTTTTGTTGGACATGGTACCATAGTAAAACCATATTTCTGGACATGTACTATGGTAATTCCATGTTTTGTTTGACATGGTACCATGATTTTGGACATTGTACTAAGGTAATACCATGTTTTGGACATGTGCTATGTTAACATCATGTTTTTTGGACATGTGCTATGTTAACATCATGTTTTTTGGACATGTACTATGGTAATACCATGTTTTGTTGGAAAAGGTACCATGGAAATAGTATGCTTTTATGGACGTGGTACCATGATTTTAGACATGGTACCATGGTAATACCATGTTGTGGACATGTACCATGGTAATACCCTGTTTTGGGACATGTCCTATGGTAATACCATGTTTTGTGGGACATGATACTATGGTAATATTATTTGTTTGGGCATTTACAATGGTAATATTATGGTTTTCTTTGACGAACCTTGTTGTACCATGTAAATACCCTGGTTTCTGAGTATAGTGATATATATATATATATATATATATATATATATATATATATATATATACAGCGATATCTTCACTGTACCAATGTACCTCCACAGTCCTTTTTTGTGAATGTCTGCCTTTTAAATAAAAGCTTTTTAATGTAAAACAAAATTAAAATCATTCAGTAAATCTTCTTAAAGCTATGCTGGCCCTGTTATCGGCTTACACGTGCCCGCTTGAACGATACCTAGCCTCCGCATGGACACACAGATATCCTTAGATGTTTGTAATCTTGCTTAGAAAAGCTGTCGAGCTGAGTTTAGCCAAGCGTGGGTTTAAGATCCGAGACAAAAGTGATACATACTCAAATATGTCACCTGAGATGCAGGTGAACCCAGAGACCCGAGAGAACTCTGGAAACTCTGTCACACACACACATGCGCATCTGAATGGGCCTTTGTTAGCAAATAAAAGAATGTCAACATGATCCATATAGTAAAAACTCTTAAATCTAAATCTTAACATGCAAATCTTGAATATACAAATCCAATTTAACAAAGAGTCATGAAAAGGCTTCACAAACATACTAAATTGTGTCTTAATTAAAACGGAAATGTTTGGTTAAGGGTTCGAAAATATCATTAGCTCACTTTCAAAACTATAATGGTCATACAAGCTATAAATGTATATATGTGTGTCTCTCTGTGTGGTTGTGTTTGGGTGGTTTCTTTTTTTTATTTAAGGGTATTATGCTATAAATGTGGTTTACAAGGACATTTCTAGTGTCCCCATAATTCAAATTGCTTAAAAAAACATAGTAAACAATGTTTTTTGAAAATGTAAAAATGCAGAAAGTTTTTTGTGAGTTCATACAGTATAAAAAATAAGTATGTCTATGGAGAGTCCTCATAAGGATAGCTGCACCAACATATGTGTGTGTGTGTGTGTGTGTGTGTGTGTGTGTGTGTGTGTGTGTGTGTGTGTGTGTGTTGGACAATTGATATGTCCACTACAGGAAAAGAGCTCCAGCTCTTCAGTCACTAAATACACACAGGAAATCAAATCTCCTTGGAGCAGATGAAAGCTTCTTTGTCTTTTTACTAACATGTCTTTCCTTGTTCACTCTTTCTCTCTTGTTCAAGTCATTCTGCTTGCTTGAGTGTCACAATATATCTGTGTCTTACATTACAGTGTTCATACTTTAAGGATAGTTCACCCAAAAATGAATATTCTGTGTATAATTTAATGTTTACGTCTTGTCGCTATATTTTTTAACTGGTGTGTATGTTAGTGTTAAGCGACTGGCTCCCATTCACTTCCATTGTAAGTACCTCAATGTTTTTAACAAACAAGGGACTAGTCAAAATAATTTTTCATGTACTCAACGTTATGTCCCAAATGCTGTTGCTTAAGCTTAACTTATTGGAACATTCCTTAAATACAGTTCATGTATTTTTCATACGACATTTTACATTGAACAGGTGCTGTGAAAAAAACTAAATTCACCATACAAGCAGTCTATACGACTTGTGCGCAATATTCCAAGTCTTCTGAAGCCATATGATGGCTTTGTGTGAAATGCAAAGTAGAGGTCTGCAGCCGCCGTGTTCCTGGCTGGGTTTGGGTCAGTTTTTAAGTATGACTTCAGGTTTGGGTCGGTTTTGTATTTAGTGAAAAATAAACAGGCCTACCAAACATGTTTTACATACACGCTCTCTCACAGACACGTGCAAACGGTTGAGTTATGGGCCATTCACATTAAAAGTGTTATTGCTTGCTTCTGCTCTAAACATGTAAATATACTCTTGACAGACGTCATTGACTGTTGCACCATGCCTTGCTGTTTCTTCAGCGTCTCTCGCAGGACCGGCACATTTTTTAAACATTGTGTCAGTTTAAAAGAACTTCAATTTTAAAAACCTCATGTCGGAAAACGTGTTCTGTTCTATTCGTTGCACTGCGTCTAGCTTGATTTTAGCGCACGTGACACAAAGATTCAATGTTCTGAACAAGTTCAGGCTGCAAAGAGTACTTTATGTGACTGTTACATTGTTACACATTATTCCAGATTGTTCTGAACCAAACAAAGTTTCAGCGCTTGATAAACGGTAGGATATGCTGTAGTGTTTTAAGGGGACATCATGCCTTGTTAAAACTGTGTTTACTGATACAATACTGTAACAAATGTTGTCTACAATGCTAACATCAAATACAGCCTATTCCGACAGTACTTGCTTTGAGAAGTGGTGGTGGTGTAGTGGTCTAAACCACATAACTGGTAAACTGGTAATCAGAAGGTCCCTGGTTCGATCCCCACAGCCACCACCATTGTGTCCTTGTGCAAGACACTTAAAGGGGTCATGACATGGGTTTTTTTATTGTATTATTATGTTCCCTTAGGTGCAATTATAGTATTAATATTTTTTTAAGAAAAACTTTTAAAATCTAGTGATTTATGACCTTTTCCCACCCTGTTTCTCATCCTCTGATTCAAACAGTCTGTTTTGGGGGCGTTTTCCATTTAAGACTTCAGTGTTAACGCCCACTGTTATGATTGGCTAACGTCAGTGCCTATGTATCAATTATTGACGCCCCCAGCCAGAACAATATGCAAGTAAACTAAGTAAAAACACTGTGATTATTCATAATGAATGAAATTGCGCTTTAAAAAGTAGTTTAAAGTTTAAAATAGATTACTTACAGTTTGCGTCGTCGTTGTTCCCAGAATAGTCGGCACGGACTTATCTTTGAGCAACAGTTTTCTGGCAAAGCCAGCATCATATTGAGATTTGTTCTCAAAACAGTCATCCTTAAAATGTACAGAACAAGCGCTTAAGTTAACACTGCCGTGACTGGGACGTCCGCAAAAAATAAACTGCATCCATTTTTCCCTGACGTCTGGATCTTTCGGCAGCTTATTCAGAGGTTTTGTTTGACCACAGCCAGGAACAGCACATCTGTGTGGCATCGTCATTTTCCTGTGCACAAGTAGTCTCTGTCAGAGCTCGCTGTCCATCGACTGAACACTTGTGAGGCGCACGGCGATACTGAAATGAGCGTAGTTGTCTTGCGCTTAAAGCGTAGTTATCTTGTGCTGGAGGCGGTCATATGCAAACGCTGGTACGTCACTTCTAACCGTCACGTCACTTCTAACCATGAATCCAGAACGAGCTGTATTTTGAGCTTGATTAAATAAATGATTCGTTTAGAATGGGGAGGACGTCTTAAAATATTAAACTTGCAGGACGTTTTAATGATACAAAGACCTCTTATATACCAAAAGATCAAGGCAAATTTGGTTTCTCATGTCATGACCCCTTTAACTCCAGGTTGCTCCTGGGCTATTGTCACTGTAATAAGGGCTCTGTAAGTCACTTTGGATAAAAGCGTCTGCCAAATGCATAAATGTAAATGTAATGAGAAGAAAATATAAAGAGAGTGAGAGATTTTGTTTTCGGGCCGGGTTCAGTCTTAAAATCTGACTGTACTATTTGTGATGGTGGGGTCAGCTCACAGTCTCGGGTACGGGTTGGGTTCGGGTTTCATTTAAAGGCCCGTGCAGACCTCTAATGCAAGGTTGCTACACAGTGAATATCTTCTCCATCGTCGAAAGTCTCAAATGAATACATCAATTCTGTCTTCGGAAGACTTGGAATATAGCGCAAGTCAAAAAGCTTGACAGGAACTGTCTTTGTATGGAAAAGAGATACATTCAGAAATTCACCTTTCTTATTCAACATGCATGTTTGGAAAGATATGAAGGCAATTCATCCATCCATCCATCCATCAACCGCTTATCCTGTGTACAGGGTCGCGGGGGCTGGAGCCTATCCCAGCTAACATTGGGCGAAAGGCGGGGGACACCCTGGACAGGTCGCCAGTCCATCGCAGGGCGAAGGCAATTCAATTATAACATAATTTACATTTTTGGGTGAACTATCCCTTTAAGTAACAAACTGTGTGTATATCTCCTTTAGTCTAGATGTATACTTCAGATACAGTGAGGAAAATAAGTATTTGAACACCCTGCTATTTTGCAAGTTCTCCCACTTAGAAATCATGGAGGGGTCTGTAATTGTCATCGTAGGTGCATGTCCACTGTGAGAGACATAATCTAAAAAAACAAATCCAGAAATCACAACGTATGATTTTTTAACTATTTATTTGTATGATACAGCTGCAAATAAGTATTTGAACACCTGAGAAAATCAATGTTAATATTTGGTACAGTAGCCTTTGTTTGCAATTACAGAGGTCAAACGTTTCCTGTAGTTTTTCACCAGGTTTGCACACACTGCAGGAGGGATTTTGGCCCACTCCTCCACACAGATCTTCTCTAGATCAGTCAGGTTTCTGGGCTGTCGCTGAGAAACACGGAGTTTGAGCTCCTTCCAAAGATTCTCTATTGGGTTTAGGTCTGGAGACTGGCTAGGCCACGCCAGAACCTTGATATGCTTCTTACAGAGCCACTCCTTGGTTATCCTGGCTGTGTGCTTCGGGTCATTGTCATGTTGGAAGACCCAGCCTCGACCCATCTTCAATGCTCTAACTGAGGGAAGGATGTTGTTCCCCAAAATCTCGCCATACATGGCCCCGGTCATCCTCTCCTTAATACAGTGCAGTCGCCCTGTCCCATGTGCAGAAAAACACCCCCAAAGCATGATGCTACCACCCCCATGCTTCACAGTAGGAATGGTGTTCTTGGGATGGTACTCATCATTCTTCTTCCTCCAAACACGGTTAGTGGAATTATGACCAAAAAGTTCTATTTTGGTCTCATCTGACCACATGACTTTCTCCCATGACTTCTCTGGATCATCCAAATGGTCATTGGCAAACTTAAGACGGGCCTTGACATGTGCTGGTTTAAGCAGGGGGACCTTCCGTGCCATGCATGATTTCAAACCATGACGTCTTAGTGTATTACCAACAGTAACCCTGGAAACAGTGGTTCCAGCTCTTTTCAGGTCATTGACCAGCTCCTCCCGTGTAGTTCTGGGCTGATTTCTCACCTTTCTTAGGATCATTGAGACCCCACGAGGTGAGATCTTGCATGGAGCCCCAGTCCGAGGGAGATTGACAGTCATGTTTAGCTTCTTCCATTTTCTAATGCTTGCTCCAACAGTGGACCTTTTTTCACCAAGCTGCTTGGCAATTTCCCCGTAGCCCTTTCCAGCCTTGTGGAGGTGTACAATTTTGTCTCTAGTGTCTTTGGACAGCTCTTTGGTCTTGGCCATGTTAGTAGTTGGATTCTTACTGATTGTATGGGGTGGACAGGTGTCTTTATGCAGCTAACGACCTCAAACAGGTGCATCTAATTTAGGATAATAAATGGAGTGGAGGTGGTCATTTTAAAGGCAGACTAACAGGTCTTTGAGGGTCAGAATTCTAGCTGATAGACAGGTGTTCAAATACTTATTTGCAGCTGTATCATGCAAATAAATAGTTAAAGAATCATACATTGTGATTTCTGGATATTTTTTTTAGATTATGTCTCTCACAGTGGACATGCACCTACGATGACAATTTCAGACCCCTCCATGATTTTTAAGTGGGAGAACTTGCAAAATAGCAGGGTGTTCAAATACTTATTTTCCTCACTGTACATTTTGTTTTTGTGGTTCCACAATTATTTTCTGCATTGCTTCGGCTTGAACTATCTGGAGTGAAAACACTTATCTAATAGCATACGTGAGCTACACACAGTCACACTCAGGAATGTGTGAAATCCTAAGAACAGTCAAGTGCCACACTAAAATCGAGAGCACCTGGTAAATGACGTGAGTGTTTAATACTTCTGTTGTTTTAGTGGAGACATAAGAGACGTCTCCCTATTTATATATTTTTGACTTGGATTTGAGTCTGGGGACAAATTAAATAATCTGCTGAATAAGCTAAATCTGAAAAAATCACTTGAGGGGACGTCCCTAAAAGTCAAAATGCCTCATTAGGGGGCAGCTGTAGCTCAGGTGGTAGAGCGGGTTGTCCACTAATAGCAGGGTTGGTGGTTCGATCTCCGGCCCACATGACTCCACATGCCAAAGTGTCCTTGGGCAAGACACTGAACCCCAAGTTGCTTCCAAAGGCAGGCTAGCACCTTGCATGGCATCTCTGCCATCATTGGTGTATGAGTGTGTGTGTGTGTGTGTGTGTGTGTGTGTGTGAGTGTGTGTGTGTGTGTGTGTGTGAGCGTGTATTTATCACTTTGTGGGGACCAAATGTCCCCATAAGGATAGTAAAACCCGAAATTTTTGACCTTGTGGGGACATTTTGTCGGTCCCCATGAGGAAAACAGCTTATAAATCATACTAAATTATGTTTTTTGAAAATGTAAAAATGCAGAAAGTTTTCTGTGAGGGTTAGGTTTAGGGGTAGGGTTAGGTTTAGGGGATAGAATATAAAGTTTGTACAGTATAAAAACCATTATGTCTATGGAAAGTCCCCATAAAACATGGAAACACAACATGAGTGTGTGTGTGTGTGTGTGTGTGTGTGTGTGTGTGTGTGTGTGTGTGTGTGTGTGTGAATGGGTGATTGGTACACAGTATAAAGCCCTAAGGTTAAAAAAGGGTGCTATATAAGTGCAGACCATTTACCATTTAGTAATTATAACTAGCTTAATTTATGAACATGAGAAGTTAAAAAGTTCTAAAACACATTTCAGAAGACAACAATGTATTAAACTGAAATATTTAATATTAATTCACATACTTGCTTAGAATATGTTTCTGGCATACTGTAAATGTTGTTTGCGAATAACTCTTTGTTTGGGTGATTATGCATTACCTGGCGGTTTCCTTCCACTCCAACTCATGACCGTCAACGGAAAGAAGTTCGTCGAGTTCAGTGAAGAGCTGCGGTGGAGGCGGGCCACTGTCATCCTCCCCCAACATAAAGCGAATCCGCTCTGCTGCCGGAGTGACTGACAAGAAAACAACCAATCAGGAGTGAGAAAAGCCACCTTACAGCAATCTATGAACTACCATCCAATAAAAATAAACAACAGATTCCAAATTTAAAGGTGAACGTAGTCTAATCCTGTCTACGTAGATATAATATCTCAACTTTTTTAACTATCGAACCAGGTCCTATGTTAGCGTATGTGTAGCTGACGTGACATAGTTTTGGGAAGTTGACATGCAATGCTGCGGTCACATGCAATAATCCATCATTAAAGGAATATTCCGGGTTCAATGTTAAGCCCAATCTACAGCATTTATGGCATATAAATGTGACTGACCCCTTCTTTTCTTAAAAAAAAGAAGTAAAAATTGAGGTTAGATTAAGTCACTTACAATGGAAGTGAATGGGGCACATTTTTGGAGGGTTTAAATGCAGAAATGTGAAGATTATAATTTTATAAAGGCACTTAAATTAATTGTTCTGATCATTTTGTTTTTATTTTTCTGTTAGTCATTTTAGAGTTTACAGTGTTACATCATACTGGCAACGAAGTTGGAAAATTTGATATAACTACTGTATATAAGTGCTTTCATCACATTAAAATCATGTTTACATAAACATTGTTCAAGTCTTGTGACTATACTTTTGAAAAAGTGAGTATTTTAACATTTACAGATTGGCTGTCTCTTGAGTTTAACATATGTGGAACCCAAAATATACTTAGTTTTAACTATTTTAAAACATTTTATTGCTATATTAATTATGCAGGCAGCTTTTATGACCTCATATTAATTGAGAGGCTAGATCAAACATTTGTGCTGGTAAAAAGTCATTTGTCACACTGCAGGACCATTTAAAATAAATTATTAAAATCGAAAAGGTGTTTTAAAACGGTGAAAAACCTCTAAGATATGGAGACAAATTATAGTGCGGGACCCAAGATATACATTTACACTTATACATTCCTATAAAGGTGTTTCTTTAACTTCATGCACTTTCACAGGGGTTGATATGTATTAAAACAACATTTAAACTTTATTATTTTCATATACTGTATTACGGTCAAAGTAAAACTGAATTGGAAACTTTGTACCAGGACTTTTATGTTGCAGTCTTGTCCCAGACCCAGACTTTCAATATTAAACTATGAAAATCCATTAAAACTATAAACATTTTTAAAATATGATAATCTAAACAAAGAGTGAAATAAAACGTTTTTTAATAATATTTATTGTGTGAAAAGTATTTTAAAAAATGTACAACTGTCCCATAGATGTGGCATCAGTTCCACCAAACCATTTTCATTGGACGCAATTTCTAATCAAGCTGAAATTGTGCCAAGTTACGCAAAAAGTGTGAAAATATTGGAGTGGTGGTGGCGTAGTGGTCTAAGCACAGTACTGTTAATCAGAAGGTTGCTGGTTCAATCCCCTTAGCAACCACCATTGTGTCCTTGAGCAAGGTACTTAACTCCAGGTTGCTCTGGGGGGATTGTCCCTGTAATAAGTGCACTGTAAGTCGCTTTGGATAAAAGCGTCTGCAAAATGCATAAAAAAAAAAATATATATATATATATATATATTATTTAATTGTGTGTATTTATTATACATAAAATGTTAGCAATGAAATTATCATTAGCCATTATATAATGTACATAAAAAACATGTTAAAAATGTCATTTCCATCACACAATTCTATTAAACACAATATATAATTTGAGATGTGCTGGAAATGACAGAATAAAGTGATAAAAATGACATAAATCTCCTGTGATGCATGTACATTTACTGTTGAACTTGATTAGCAGACACATTATTTTAAATAATAATGAGGGTGTGAAAAATGCATTAACAAGACTTGACTTCCAAGTACTCCACAGTGTTAAAAGTGCCCAAAGTTGAACACCCACAAACATTTAAACCAAAGGTCTTAATGGTGACTTAAACAAAAGTCCATAGATATAAACTCCTCAAATACACAACCAGTAACAGACAATAGGACAATAGTACTTTGTTTGCTGAAGGTGAGACTGTAATTGGAATCATTACCCAACATCAGTTTTATGTAACATTACAATGAAAGAACCTTCTTGTAGATTTGAGTGAGTAGCCAACCACAGCTCAGGAAGTGATAGTATATTTCCTGGAGAACAGAAATAGATAGTTGCAGGATAGCCTTTGCAAAAGGCGACTGAACCAGAACTGATTATGTGAGTTATATGTGAAGCACATTCACAGGGAAGTCATATAATGCAAAGCAAAGTCATGCGGAAGAAATGACAGAGGAAACATTTTACTTTTTCAGTCTGTCAGCGTTTCTTGTACCTGCAATGTTGTAATAAGTAGCACCACACCTTTAAAGGGTGTATGCACATACATGTTCTATATGGGAAGAGCTTACTCTCAAATGAAACTGGACAAAACAATAGACTCGACTCGACTGGGAAAACAGGTCCAAAAATACCAAGTTGTCTTGTAAAGACTGACTGATTAGGAAACTGCATCAGAACCTAAAAGTGCATTTGTGTCTATATCAGGGAATGTCATTTATGTGTTGGAACGCATTTGTGCCAATGTGCATGTTTCTTTAAATTTTGCCTCAGGTCAAGGAAAAAACAGGCAAGGACAAGACAGAACCTGTCAGTTCATTCATTGATTACAGAAATGTTTTCCACTTTCTTTTTAACATTTATTTGTCAAACATCTTAAAGGGATAGTTCACCCAAAAAGGAAAAGTCCATTCAATCCAATATGTCAACAGGGTCCAGATATTTGAAGCTCAAATAGCACATAAAGGCAGCATAAAAGTAATTCATAAGACTCCAGTTGTTAAATCCATGTCTTCAGAAGTGATATGATAGGTGTGGGCGAGAAACAAATCAATATTTAAGTCATTTTTTCATTATGAGGGCAAGTTTTGACCCCACATTTTGAATTAATTTTCAATTTCAATAGAATTCAAGTGATGTGTGGCCATGTGTGTGTGTGTGTGTGTGTGTGTGTGTGTGTGTGTGTATAAATGACCCCTTTTTTACAATTCCTAGTTTGGAATACAGAAGTAAACTATAGCAAGTTAAACTTCTGAAGCAGCAAATGGGAGACCTCAGCAAATATCATTTTTGTCTATCACAATTGCCAAATCTACTGTCACTCCCTCTGCAGCTGTATTAGAAACCCCATCACAACAGCGCTGGCTAGTTTTTTATTTTTATTATTAATCCCAGGACAATACAACACAAAGAATAATGTTATAACGGCTTGACAAAGCCAACATTCTGTTATTCTACAGACATGGTTTAAGGTTTTTCTCAATGCAGGCCTGGGTAGCTCAGTGAGTATTGATGCTGACTACGACCCCTGGTGTCACGAGTTTGAATCCAGGGTGCGCTGAGTGACTCCAGCCAGGTCTCCTAAGCAACCAAATTGGCCCGGTTGCTAGGAAGTGTACAGACACATGAGGCAACCTCCTTGTGGTCGCGATTAGTTGTTCTCGCTCTCAATGGGGTGCATAGTAAATTGTGCGTGGATTGAGGAGAGTAGCATGACTCTCCACATGCTGTGAGTCTCCGCGGTGTCATGCACAACGAACTACGTGATAAGATGCACGGATTGATGGTCTCAGTGGTGGTGGCGTAGTGGCTAAATCACAGGGCTGTTAATCAGAAGGTCATTGGTTCGAACCCCACGGCCACCACCATTGTGTCCTTGAGCAAGGCACTTAACTCCAGGTTGTTCCAGGGGGATTGTCCCTGTAATAATTGCACTGTAAGTTGCTTTGGATAAAAGCGTCTGCCAAATGCATAAATGTAAATGTAAATGTAAAGTGGAGGCAACTAACTGAGACTTGTCCTCTGACACCCGGATTGAGTTGAGTAACCGCGCCACCACGAGGACCTACTAAGTAGTGGAATTGGGCATTCCAAATTGGGAGAAAATGGGATAAAAAAAAAAGTTAAAAAATAAATAAATTAGGGCTGTCGATTTAACGTGGGGAAGATTCCTGAGAAATGCAAGCTTGTAGTACCACCTGTTTACTCCAGAGGGCAGTAAGTGAAATTTCAGCTGTATGAGCAATGCTCAGTTTATACAGTGTAGAAAACACTTCAGTGGGCAGAACAACACAAACATGTGTTACATTCTTGCGTTCAAAACACTTGAAGGAGCACAAATGCGAACTAAGGGATCTCAAGATGTGTTTAAAGATTGAGTATAAAACTATATTTAACTTGACACAGTGACCTAAACATTTTATGTTCATTACGCAACACACCCGAGACGCGACACAAGCATGTCTGATGCAGGTGTAAATTGACGGGTCCTTAAACAAGCCCTCATAATAAATCTCCAACTGATTGAAAAATTCACTTGTGTACTGGATTGCTGTGAACTGTATGCCAATGATTGTCTTATGATCAATAATATGGTAGTAAACAATACATTGTATTCTAAAGCCGCTTTTTGTATTGTCTTATCAATTAACTCTTCTGCCAAAAGAATGTAATGGATTTTAATTATCTGAATATTTTTTATTTTATATACATATATATATAGCTAGCTAGATAGATACACTGCTAAAAAAAAGTGGAAACGTCATCACAGTCTGTAAACATTCTGTCAAACAGGGCTCATTTGTGAGCTGGAGAACTATCCATTTAATAAAACTTAATTATTTTAGACCAAAATATTACTTTGGCTCTGCTAGATGCAAAATAAATCAGATAATTCTGATTTCAGAGACCATGCACAGCGCATTAGCATCGGCTAGTTTTGAAGATGCTAGTTTGTAAACAGAACACACGAGTTAGCATGATTCCATTAAGAACACACTAAAGCTTCTTTGATACTAAAAAAACTTTTCAACAAACAACGTGTCCCTCTTTCCATGCAATTCAGCATGTTTGGTGCACACTAAGCTAAGCTAAACTAGCCGAAGCTAGGCTATTGTTTTCTGAAACAGACCCTCAGTAGTCTGAAACAGACCCTCAGGAGTAAACAAGGCCACAGTGTACTGAACAGAGTAATAAAGAACATCCCTGTGGCCTAAACTGTACCTGGCTCTGTGCCTCTAAACCTGGACTAACAGTTCACGCCTCTTGCCACAAGTGGCTAAAATTACCCATTACATACAAAATAATAACAAATAAACAAAGCATTATTATAATCACCTGACCACTGATACAAACATGTTATGACTGAGAATACCAGCTAAATCCAGCCACAAATCTAGGCCATACAACGTCAGATATTTGTGCAAGAAATTAATTTAAACAGGGGAACTGAAACAAATGACTAATATGAGAAGTCTGTGCTATTTCACACTGTTTGTTTAATGTCCAAAATTCAACAGAGAGACAGATAGAGTGAGAGAAAGACGTAGAGAGTTTTCACAGAGGATAAGTGCGGATAAAGGTGACTGTCCACTTGTTTAGCTTGATGCTTTGCCTTTTCATGTCACTGATTAGCACAGATTAGCACAAAGAATGACAAAGACCTTTAACTTAGGCCGTAAGGATTCAGTTATCGCTCCATTTCTCGACTGAATAATTCTGTACATTCACCCACTCCTTACTGACATATCATTGAAGAATTTCTTGTGAAAATTGTATTATTTCAAAAGCAACTGGTCCTGATTTTTTTACTTGTCATTATTTACTCACCCACACGTTGTTCCAAACCTGTATTTTTTAAACCTGTAATTTTCCATAAAGGGGTGTGTCACTTACTGAGTGGTTTGAGGATGTTGGAGGCAGAGTCATCTGCATTCTCAGCATCTGATTTGTCGCTCAGATTTTCCGTCACACGTTCTCGCTTCTCTTTGTGACTGGTTCGTCGTCTGTGTTGTCGCCGGCGACGGTAACTCTTAGGCACGTGAACTCCAATGTAGACTGTGTGATGACCTGCACACACACACAAACAATTAAAAAAACATGGTAACAATGTCTAACAAAGTATCAATAATCCATGCATACATATGAGCATATACACACATACAAACATATCACATGTTATAAAGGCAAACCCTTAATTTTGAAAGACCCATGCGTACACATGCATGACCGTTGTATTTTGGCTTCGCTACACGCAATGTATAGTTTAAATTCATTTAAACCGACTATTCTCAGTTCAGAAGACTCTGTGCTGTCAGTACAGGGTTCAAATTTGTCGAATGGAGTCATGTGACAAAACAACATGGTGCCAATCACAGGGTTTGTCTTTGGGAGCAATGCCCACAAAGCTACATCTGGTAATTACGGGCAAGTTTCTTAGGTGCTACTAGTTACAAATCTATAAGAGAAATGGAAAATGCAAACAGCAGTCACGCTCGGGTCTCAGAGGGATAGAATTGATCCCATGTTTGATGATAGCCAAAAAGCTCCCTGAATTTGAAGGACTACTGTTCAGTGACACAAGCATCACAAGTTATAACATGCATTATTATTATTATTGGTGTTTATGAGCTCTCTAGGAGGATTTGACAGGATTATATAACACATAGAGATTCTCTTTCTATGGTATGTGCATGTGTATGTGATAAATAAGACTGAAATGCTTTTTAAATCCAATATCTAAGAATACAGAAAGATATAATATTAGCCTATATATTATTAAATTATTATTATATGAAGGAAACATCTGAAACTTTGATTATAGATAAATGCCAATGTTTTCCTGTAAAACTGATCAGACAGTAAATGGCACAACATCTCCAGGAAGTGGATGCAAATAGCATAGTTGAACACACACACACACACACACACACACACACACACACACACACACACACAAACGCACACACACGCACACACAAACGCACGTTAGTGCGGCTATCTTTATTAGGACTCTCCATAGACATAAAGATTTTTATACTGTGCAAGATCCCCTAACCCTACTCCCTAAACCTAACTCTTACAAAAAAAAAAAAAAAAACATCATTAAACATAGCATAAAACCCTCGTAATTACCAGTTTGAAAGCAAAGCATTCAAAATGCTTTTCAGAAAAGCATTTCCTCCTAAACCACCCAAACCCGCCCACACACACACACACATGCATGCACACACACGCATGCTCACACAACGCGCTCACACACACTCAAGCCCACGCACACACACTCACACAAACGCGCTCACACACACAAACACACACATGCACACACACACACATGCTCTTACACACACGCACGCATGCACACACACACACACACACACACACACGCAAACACAGAGCAATAAAACTATTTGTCATTCAAGAAAATCATCAATCCAGTCATGCGTCCATTACGCATCTTTTTCACAATCCTCCACTTTATTCATGTCAGGCTTGTCTTTAAACAAATACATCCATCAAATCTTATCTGATAAGTGTGTGAGTGGAGGGGTTTGATTGAGACGGTCATATGAAAGTCCAAAGTGTGTGAATCTGTGTGTGTGTGTGTGTGTGTGTGTGTGTGTTCTGCCTTTGAACTTAAGATTTACACATCTAAACCTGTAACACTTTATGAATTCCACAACTGAATGAGGATTCACTAAGAATGAACTACGCCCGCTGATGGTGTTGTTTATTTCAGGGCAGTCTCTCATTATGGAGGCGTCATTATAGCAAAAGAGTCCTTCCGTTCTCACCTCAGTTCGGACGATTCCATCACAATGATATTATCATGTGTGTTTAATCGCAATATTTTATTATACTAATAGATACATTCGTTTAGTTACATTATACTATCAAATCAATATTTTAGATCCCTTAACCCAACCCCACCCTGAAACCCCACCCTGAAGGCTGTGAGGATGCACGCTCAGCGCTGAATTGTCCAAATCAGCCAGGATGGGATATTTACATTTACAAGACACAATGGTGGTGGCTGTGGGGATCAAACCAGCGACCTTCTGATTACAAGTTATGTGCTTTAGCCCACTACGCCACCACCACTCTTATATATAAAGACGAGCCGGCTGCTGTGTGTGTGTCTCTCTGTGTTGTTTAAGTTAAGTTATGTCCTTAAAATTCTGTTGACTGTTCTGCTGGTTACCGGCTCCTCCTTGCCCGTCCTGTGAACCCCGTTACATTGGTGCCGAAACCCGGGATGGAGGAGGTATGCGCTGTTGTGGAGTCCTCGCACAGAAGAAGTCGCTGCCAGCTGCTGGGAGTCGGAGGAACCGCTGCTGTCTGCCAAGAAGGGGAAGAGCCGTTACCGTCCACCATGGGAGGAGTGGTTGTCGTCCGCCAGGGGGCAGAGGTGCTGCTGAAGACCAGTCGACATCGTGTCCGGGGCCGGCGAGCCCATCTCTGTCTCCTCTCCCTGCTTTTTTCTCTCTCTCTCTATTCTATATACCCCCCCGGACCGGGAGACCATTCTGACGTGCCATTCTGGGGTGTTGGTGTAAATCACATCCCAGAGAATTCTCCGGAATGAGTTTGGCGATGGGGGTATGTGGCAAGAAAGGCGGGACTGAGCGGCATCTGGGCAGAGCAAGGCGGGGAAGATAACTGGTGAATGAGTTCCACCTGTGTGCCACACTGGTCTTGCATTCCAGTGAGGGGCGGCGGGAGTATTTAAGGAGAGGAGACAGAGAGACGCCTAAACCTGTATGTTTGTTGTTGTGTTAGTGTCAGTGTGTTATTGTGTGCGACTGAAAAGTGCAACAATAAATATCGACATGCTTTGTCAAGCCGGTTCCCGTCTCCTCCTTGCCATCGTATAAATTGTTACACAACGTTACTCGAACTGTCACATGACAAAAATGGTCAGAGAGGGAATGCATTCTGGCCACTTTATCACTGAAAATCTTGAAGAAAGGCTCGAAGATAACCAACATTTAACGTTGTCGATAGATACAGATGGCCAGCAAATATAAAAATCCATTCATTTCCGAGTATCTGGAGGTTAACACGGTGTCGTGATTATGCCAAAATTCGCTGTATGTTTGGGAATGGGCATTCAATTGCTTTATAATCGAAGAGAAAAGCTTGTTATAAAAGTTGTCGATTGACCCTCCACCATGTCCAACCTATACTTGACCTCATCTCACTAACCATAAGTAATGTTAGTAGCGCTTTCCTACCTTCGCCAGTTGTTGTCTCAAACACGATGTGAGAAACCACTGAATTATTAAACAACACCTGGATTATTTATTGACTAAATCCAAAATAAAATGGCAAAGAAATGTGTGAAATGTGAGAATCAATCATGTTGAATAATTAAGCCTCTTCAATATTTTCTTTCTTTTTCTGTTTGGATGAAAAATAAAGATGCAGATCTAATAAAATTAGATATCTAATAAAATGTGTGTGTGTGTGTGTGTGTGTGTGTGTGTGTGTGTGTGTGTGTGTGTGTATTTGGTGGGGTGAGAGGGGGTGCCAACATTTATGTTGCATACCCCTCAACAAATGTGTAGTTGCGCCCCTGGTAATAGTGCCATGTTTATTGCGCTATAGGCAAATAACATTGATGTTTGTGAATCCGACATATTTTAAAACGAACCTCAGGCCACGCCCACACTAATATATTTATTTTTTGGCTTTAAAACCCATTGATTGCACTACGTTTACACCTCTCATCACCACTGGAACAGTTTTTTTTTTCCTCGACTGAAAACTAGGGATGCACCGATACCACTTTTTCTCTTCTGATCCGATTCGATACCGGAAATCTCAGTATCGGCCGATACAGATACCGATCCCGATCCGATACCAGCGTTTATTTTTGCAGAATCAGTTTAGAATATCATTACGTTATTGTGTGGAACTAATTGGGAATACTCTTTAATATGTAAAGAAACACAAACCTCTAACTACACATTAATCCAATATATAGCTTATTAACAAACACTTTATTATTAACTAGTATACTGTATAATGTAGCAGCACAATTAACAGTAACTCACAGTAAATTACAGTAAAAGAAAACAGTGTTTTATTTTTGCATTTTTATTAAATTTTAACGGATTCAGATCTCTTTTTTGTTCAATTTAGTTGTAAGACATCAGTCCAATTTTCATTCACACAATTATTTTTTGGAACCCATTCAACTTAAATATTATTATAAATTGTAAACAAATACTAATGATGACAACAATAATAATAATATATTGTTATTAATATTATTATAATTGACTTTTAGTATTAGTATTATTGACAACAGTAATATATTTAAATCGTGAACTTTTTAAAGCCTCATGCTTTTATTTTGACATTCTGAACACTTCAGGACGTCCTGTATGTGTCTGTTTGTACGCAAGTTCACAGTAGTTTAATCACTTCTTATTCAAATTCTGGTAAAAACACACCTCCGGTGCCATTCTAAATGCATATTATAAGTGAACCGAACTATTGAGCATCTACACCTGAGATGTTGTTCGTGAGTAGCGCTTAAATATTGCGCACCGCATGAAGGCTAAAAATAGCCGCTGTGTGTGTAAACAGGTCAGCCATTCAATAACGCGCTGGAGCTGCGCGTCCATTTTATATATTTACTTATTAAACACAGACTTTTGTGATTCACAGAGCTATCACACATCTTCAAGTGGCTTTGAATAAAATGCACAAGTCATTTGCAATATGACGCGCTTGTTCAGTGAATGTGTGTAAGCAGATTCTGTGTGTGTATGTGTCTGGATTGGGTTTGTTACATCTGCACCACATATAATCGCCTCTCCTCCTTAAGTAGAAATTACTACCATTCAATCAATACAAAAACAAAACAGCTGGTCATCAGATAGAGAGAGACAGACAGGAAGGAAGAGTGAAAGTGACCGTGAAACCTAATCCACTAAAGAGTCTTAGAATTCCACGAAAGACACTGTGACACTTCAGATCGTATGTCAAACTATATATACTTAAGTGTGCATGTGTGTACCTTCAACCTCCTCTTCACACACGTTTTTGATGTAAGATGCTCCCCTGTCCACCACAGCTTCATCCTCCATTCTGAAAAAAAGACAAAGTACAAAGTTTGAACCAAAATCTACCAAACTTGCTAGTGAACATGTGTGATCTCGCCTGCGTGTATTACGTGATTTGTAGCTGTGTAAGATTTCTCAGAACAGTGTTTCTTCTAAAAAAAAAAAAAAAAAAGCACCTCTTTTTTTGTAAGCTGTCTCTTTTACCTCCTTGTTGTTTATCAGACATACAAAGCTGAACTATTCAGCAACTGGTTTTAAGTCAAGTCATCACATGTTTTATGCTGAGAATCGGATATAAATAAAGCGCTCTTATATGCTTGAATAGAAAGTTGTAGATTCTGATTAGTTCCATCATTTATGCATGGATCCAAATTTGACACAGAGATGACACTAAATTTGCACTTTCGGGATAGTATTTTGTATTTCATATAGGCTATATATAGTATATTGCACAATATATCAGAGAACTTTTCTTATTACTATTAATAATTGGAACTGGTACTAAACAGTAATCCATCTTTTCTGTACATTAAAACCTGATTTAATTTAAAACCATGTGTAAAAATATAATATAGTAATATAATAGGCAAAAATGTCATCTAGATTTCTAGATTTCGGTCAGACATCATTCACTTATCTTAGGTATTATTGAATTGCTTTATATATATGTTGCAAATACGTTTCTGTAATTTCTACTTGAGTTTTTCTCATTAAAACTCATTTTTCTGAATAGGTAATAAAATTCAAAATGAACTTAAAGGAATATTCCTGGTTGAATACAAGTTAAACTCAATCGTCTCAATATTAATTACCACAAAAATGTATTTTGCCCCTCCTTTTCTTTAAAAAAAGCTAATATTTTGGTTCTAGTGAGGCACTTACAATGGAAGTGAATGGGGCAATCCGTAAATGTTAAAATAAGAATAGCCCTGTTTCAAAGGAATAGCTCACAAGATGTAAACAATGTGTGTTAACATGATTTTAGTGTGATAAAATCACTTAAGCTTGTGACCGTGTAAAGTTATAGCTAATTTTACAACTTCATTGCATAATGATGTAACGTAAACAAACCCTACAACCATAAAACGACTGTAAAAATGACGATTTAAACAACTTTACAGCTCAAATAATACATGAGATTTAACAGAAGAATTCATGTAAGTGATTATATAAAATTATATTGTAAGTGCCTCACTGTAACCTTTTGTTTTTAAAGGAAAGGCGGATGAGTCAAATAATTTTTTGGGTAATCAACATTATGACAAATGCTGTCGATTGAGCTGAGCTTGAATTGAACCCAAAATATTCCTTTAATACTGCATGTTGTAACATTGGTATCACTTTTTAACGTAATATTTTAAATACAATTTTGGTGTAAAAAAAATGTAAGGCAGTAATTAAACATAATTTTAATACTTAGAACACATCTTGAGATCCCTTAGTTCGGATTTGCGCTCCATCAAGTGTTTTGAACGCAAGAACGTAACACAAGTTTGTTTTGTGCTGTCTGTTTGTTTTCTTCACTGTATAAACTGTGCGTTGCCACACAGCTGAAGTTCCCGTTACTGCCCTCTGGAGTAAACAGGTGGTACTACAAGCTTGCATTTCTCAGGAATCTTCCATATTACAATCCGGGGGCATTGCGATTAATTGCGTAATTTTTTAAATCAACAGCCCTACTTATAATGTAGTTATAATTATTTATGAGAAGTTGTAACTTGTTATAAGGTCAAGTCAAGTCATTTTTATGTGTATAGCACCTTTCACAACACACATCGTCTCAAAGCAGCTTTACAGAAGATCAGGCATTAACAGACGATAAAACTGTAATATCTATAATGTCTTGAGCATAGACTGTAAAAAAAGATGGACGACGCCCCTTCGCACTTTTCCATTGGTGAGAACTGAAGCCGCCAGTGTCCCGATATGGCGCTGACATCTTGGGACTTGAGTCTGCGCAGTTGCGATTTCGGGACCAGACCTGCGCAGTAGTGAGCAGGAAGTAAAAACGCGAAATCAAGGCCCCGCCCTCACTCTCGCTGAATCAATCGCAAGCACACGCCCCTGCACTTTTGACTTATGACGGTGTGAAATAATTAATTATAGAAATTTAGAAATTAAATTTAAAGCTCCAATCTCCTCAGTCCTCCGAAGATCCCGAAAAAAAGTCAGTTGGTGCTTCAGTGACTACTTCGCTCAGAGAACCTGTCAATCACAGCTGTCAATCATGATGTCACAGCACCGTTTTTACAGCATCAAATAACGAACTAAAAACAAACTTATTTTGAAAAGAAACACTTGAAATTACATCAACGTGATCGAAACTACAGTAAATGACAGAAACTATCTTTGGAAAAAAGATATGTGAAGTGTAATTTAATTGTTTAGTTGGTCTCACGTCCCTTTGAATAACATGGGGAGGCGGGGTTTATGACGTATACTAGGACCAGTCACCAGGGGGGCGATCGAGACGTTTTGGCTTCACTTTTGAGGGCTTGTGCGGCACACTTGGTCTTAAGAGTCATCATTGTGTAATTTGATAAATATGATTGTGAATTGTGTTTAAAAATAAGTAGGGATGCACCGATACCACTTTTTCTCTTCCGATCCGATCTATAAGGTGTCGTTAAGCGCAACGATGGAACGCCATAAATGGATGGACATCACTCGTGAAGCGACACATATCCACCTTGGATGAAGCCGTCGTTAAGTAAGCATAAGGTGTATTATGAGACATTATGAATAACAGTATAATGCATTTGTAATGTCTTTACAATGCCTTATAAATATGGGCTTCATAGAAAGTGTTACCATTATATTTTACATTAATAAAATTATGCCTATTTTCAGGACCATTAAACATATTTAAATTGTTCATGAATTCATGAGAATTAAGCACGTTTTCTAGCCAATTCTCATTACCATATTGCAAAATATTCTTGTTCTTATTACTATAATTACAGAAAAAACTTATTATTTAAATTGTAAAATAGCTATACTTATATATATATATATATATATATTGTACTGCAGATTTAAATAAAAAACATTGCATTATAATTTTTTACAGTACTATGTAGATTAAATAATTATTGCAGTAATGAGAGTCATTACACAATGTCTGTATGCATTACAGTAATGTAATGTACAGTAAAGTTTACATTATACTCTACAATATATGCTAAGAAAATCAAAAATTTCAACATTTAACTTTTCTCTTAAATTGTTATGCTGATAATATAATTTGAAATGAAAAGATTTGCTATTAAATAAGAAAGCTAAATGAGTATTTTCACTAGTAGTCTCAGACTGTATAATCAACTGCTCGTTTAGGAAACACTCGAAAACACGCAAGGATTCGTTTATATTGTTTTATGATATGTAAAATCATAAGTCCAAAGTAAAGGAATGTCATGTTGCTAAAGTACAAAACAAGCAATAAAGGTGTGTAATTGCTAACTCACTGACGTCCCAGTTCCTAGCAGTCCTTGATTGTTTTACTATTCAAAGGTGGGACGGAAAACTCAATCGCAACCCAACAAGTATGGAAAAAGACAGGAAGAATACCGGCATTTTTTGCACTGAACATTTTCTTCTGTCAATATCACATGCGATGTCAGAAACTGTCAGGTTTCATAGAAGTGATCAATCAGGAAACAAGGTGTTGGCCTGACAGCTGCAGACCCTGTAAGACGTGAGTGTTTTCTGGGGTCAAAGGTTATATGGAATCTGACACCTAAGGTGGGGAAGTGGATTTATTGGATACTTGAGAAGTATCATCTCCTTGCTGTTGCACTGATTGTGGGTGGTGAGTGAATAAGACGCAGGTTTTTGCACTGAAATTCCATGTGCAAAAATATATGTAGGAAAAACTGGAAAAAATGCTGTGTATACGAATCCTACAACTGTATGCGCTCAACTTGATCCATATCCAGTGTAACAAATTAACACGAAACAATTTCAATAGTGCTGGATAATAACAAATAACATTTAATTTGGATCACATTAAAGATAGTAAGTAATCCACACACAAATGGCTTATTTGATGCACAAATATTACTGGTCTGATCTGTTACCACACACACAAGGATTGCATTTATAATCAGGGGTGCACATAACTTTATCAGTGAGTTACTCAGGTGAGTACCAGGAGATGGTGTTTGGTACTCACGCCATATGTAGCGTAGTCTTACTAAGTGCAGTCTTCCTCACTGTCCTGCCGCTGTTCTTCATTCAGCTTGTCTCGCCATCTGGCAAGTGGGCGACTGGACATTTCTTCTCGGCTAGCTTGTTTATTAACAATAGCTTGCGCCACATTCGTGTGCTCCTTGCTCTTTTCATGTTTGTCAAATAAAGGATGGTTGAAATTCTTTGAGCCTTTATAAAACGCACCTGTTTTGTCTGCTAGATGTGGATTTGAGCGGCAAATCTTGCACCACATTTCAGTGCGCTCATCGTTAGCTTCAAGCCACTGCACATCTTTGAGACACTTTTCCGAAAAAAGTCTTTTTTTCGGCTCTGGCTCCAGTTGGCGTTTCTTTGTAGGTGGCAAAACGCCAAAGAAGCTGCTTAATGTCTGTTGCTTTTTGGACATCTCTGACAGTATAACTTAGTTGACAAGCAACATGTCACGTGTAAGTTTAGATGAGAAGATCGGTTAAGTATGCAAAGGCGCGGAGTAACTCAAGTCGCATTACGCATTCCTGATTTTTGTCGCGCATGCGTACCTGCGTACCAGTTATGTGCACCCGTGTTTATAATGCCAAAATTGCAAGAGTAAGAACATTTTATATACATTTTTAAATATTACTCAGAAACAAACAGCGAGTAAAAATGTATCCATTAAGTAACTTTTCTTTAATGCAGTTAAACAACATTACATCAAAATGATACAAACGTGTCCTGCTCAAATGCATGTGACATCAAATAAACAAGAATTAATTCAAAAGTAATCCAAAAGCAATCGGATTAGATTACCTTAAAAATTTAATCCAATAGATTACGTTGCATACTACAATTTAAGTAATGTAATTTGTAATCAGTACCAGATTACAATTCAGATGTAATCTACTCTGATGAGACTGCCAAAGGTTCATACAGCTGTACACAGAATTGGATAAAAACATCATCATAACTGGAATCCGCTCTCTTTTAATCACACTTTTAATAAGAAGTATACTGCACAGTTTTGGAGTGAGCTAGTATTCAATTCCAAAGGTCATAGTGCATTTAGCTTTTGGGCTAATATTAGGGAGTGACTATCAGCTAGCTAGCAGTAAACATGAACTCGCACTTATTAGGAAGAACTCTACACTCTTCCCAGCAGCCATTGATTGTCCATATCAGTTCTTAGCAGTTAGTTTAGCCGGTGTGTTAAGCTAGCAATTAGTGCAACGTCTGTTGGAGGCATTTGGAGTAGCAGATGGTGTAGCTGTCATAGCGAATGGTGTAGATTTGTTTAAATCCTGAGCAGCTAGAGCCACTTAATCATTCCAACTGATAGGACTAACAGTGGAGCTGGAACACAGACAGTAATAAAAGACAGAATGGAAGAATAAAACCAAATTCCTGAGCAGCACCTGAGACTTTGAAACATGGACTTTGTCTTTCTGCAGCCAGACCTGAACAATATCATCAAAACTAAGAGCAATATCATTTTTAATAAGTCAAACAAGGGTGGATTGGTACATTGTTGACATTGTAACACTGATCTTATTAATAAGTTATTGATGTGCTGAAGTAAACGTGAAATCAAAATTGACCCCATGTACTTTCTTAATACACGTTTCATGACATTTCAAAGGAAGAAAAAATGCTCGTCTTCGTAATCCACGGTTGCCAACTTTTCACCAATCGACTGCTGGGGCGTTTGAGCATTTTGAGCACTCACGGACCCCCCTTAAGCTTTTTGCAGATTAAATCAATTAGGTATAGCTGCAGGCCGGAGATCTCCAAATGGGTTCGGAATCTCCAAAAGAGGGTGGGGTTACACCAGAAGGGGGCAGGGTTTCTCCAAAAGGGGCCATCACTTGCATGCACGGTTAGAGTTAGGGAAAGTGTTAGGGGCGGTTTGGAGCTTCTACCCCTTTTTGGAGATCTACCTGAAGCTATGTCCTACTTGATTCAATACAGGACACGAAGCCTTCAATATAGAATACATTTCGCCATCCGACAGGCAAAGGGGAGGGGGCTTGAGCATTTTTCCACCTAAACACAGGCAAAACAAAGTCATCCAATTCTGACATTTTATTAAGCTCTGTGTGAGGTTGTTTGAAAAGTGCCAGTGCAATAAGCAAAACATGACATTCTCTTCAAGCGCTTTCATGTGGAGTTAAAAGCGGCAAGTCATGTTAATTCAGCTTCACGATTTCTACACAAAGTTAATAGCCACTATTAATATTGTGGAGGATGAGGGATTCAGAGATGTAATGCCCATTGCAATGAAAATGCAAATTACAATGACTAGAAATTTTAATTAGTCAACCTCCCACTTAGACTTTAGGAAACGTTTAATGTTACTTTAATTGGTGCTATTTTAGTGCATTTCTATCTTTATACTGTGGAACGCTTTGTTTGTAAAATGTTAATAAGACATTATTGCTACATAAAGTTTACTTTTATTTTTGAAGAGGGAACTAAATGCATTTTGACTGGAAAATAAGTATTTAAGAGTCTTTTTTAGCACTTTCTAAACCATAATATTTTAATCGACTGACAGCACTTATCAAAATATACTAACCTACTATGCCCTCTAAAACAACTTTCCTTTTCTGTTGACATCAACAAAACCTCTTATTTTTCAACCTCTCCCCTCTTGGTACTGAACATTCACAACTAAACTGGACTACTGTAACGCTCTCATTGCAGGCCTCTCTGCATGTGCAATTAGGCCTCTATAAATGATCCAGAATGCAGCAGCACGTCTATTCTTCAATGAACCAAAGAGAGCACATGTTACACCACTCCTTGTCTCTCTTGACTGGCTGCTGGTTGATGCACGTATCAAATTCAAGGCTCTGATGCTGGCATACAGAACAGTCACTGGGTCTGCTCCAGTGTACCTAAAATCCACTGCCGTAGAATTGGGAGAGACAGGGGGGTGCACCCCCCCTCCCCCAATACCCCATCATCATGTATCTGTCCTTGTTTATATATTTTTATCAACGCTGAAAATAGTTTTGTATGAGATACCTTGCAATTGCGTGGCTGTGAGTCTGTCATATTGAGACAAAAAACTGAAGTACCCCTTCCGAGGTATGAGTTGGTATCGCCCAACTAGACGCCGGTGTCACGTGGTCCCTGTTACTTTTCTCAGTGCTGGCCAGAACGCATGAACTCACAGTCACTTAATATTACTGGATGAGGATTTTTAAAAATGCTTTTGTGAGGTGGACTTTCATTCACAGGTATGTATCCTTGCAATTGTCAGTTTTTATTATAAAATAAATAACCAGGGTCTCCAAATGGATATAAAGCATTCTCAGATTTCAATGCGGATGAATGGAGGATTCGGTTTTCAAGCGTCAAGTGCCCCCTGCATTTTTCAGATGTGAATTGTAATTTTCTGAAACATTAATGCCACTGCTACAGTGTATAAATATTTAAGAGTATGCATTGAATTAGGGATGATGGGATTATACAGTTTTACTATTAACTCATCCTGATTAAACCATAATAATTTAGAATCCACGGTTAAAAACCATGAAATGCTTTATTTACACATGGTAAAAATATCATATATAATGTATAAATATATAATATAAAAGAGTTTTTTTGTAAGATTTTGTAAGCCAAAACTGGAAAACTCTGTGTGGGTACTGGAGCTGTTGCTATGGTTACGGACAGTGGAGCTTGGTGCTTTAATGGCCAGGTGTCGCGAACTGAACGTGAACTTTCAATTCAAGAGACACTGAAACTTAAACATACAACTTCCAAAATATAACAGGATTCGATCTACCAGATTTATATCCATCAAAAAAATTACTTAAATGGCTTGTTTGGCAGCATTTAAATGACTGACTGAAGACAACGGATGTAAAACACTCAACAAATGGGACAGGGTGCTTCACTAGTCATCCAACAACAAACTAGTAAGTTTATATTTTTAGCTGTGGTGATTTTAAAGTGATGAATTAAAGATTTTTACTTTTTGTAATGTTTAAGCGTGCTGACGGTGTGTGGTGCATTTGCGTGCTATGAGCAAGTCAACTTTGAAAAGTTGCGAGGGGAACATTGCTTCTGTACAAATTCAATGCATTCAACAATAAATGTCAATTATAGTCATGATCGGACCTTAAATTGCCTTCTGTAAGCAATGTTTCTGTTATTATGCATAGCCCAAAGGTTTATTTGTGAGGTGTTGTGGACAGTATTTGGAGTCTGTTGCTGATTCTTTACGTTGGGGTGTCTGACAGGAAAACGGATTGCTTTAATAAACTGATGTAGAAGAAAAAACAGTTTAATGCCATGAACTACATGTTGCGCACCCACAATAATCTTACATTTACAAACTTTTGAAGCACTCTGTTTACACTTAAGCACATCTCTGAGCTCGGGATGTGCTGAAGCGTTGTCATGCCCTAGATTGGAGCATCTCTTATTACCTCATTTGTGTGTGTGTGTGTGTGTGTGTGTGTGTGTGTGTGTGTGTGTGTGTATTTATCAGTTTTCTTATTATAGGGCTTCCCTTAGCATCCACATATCCCCCAGAAATAAGTCCACTTAGACATTTAGACAATTGTTATATGATATGAAATTTTTTTTTTTGCATCAGTGTTGTTGCATAATAAGAAAATGTGCATATAATTATAAAACCAGTTAACCGTGATTCTTTCTAAGACGGTAATCTAACCGTCAAAAACGTACATGTGCCTTCCCTACATTGAATATACTTTTTTATTTAACTTTGCATTAATTTGAAGTGCTATTATGCATTGTATAATGTGTTGTAATGAAACATTACGACCCCCGCCCCCCTCCCCACTGGACCCACATTTGGTCCCTCTCAATGTTCAAACCAAATCTACACCATTGCTAAAATAATTTCTGCAGAGCAACGGTCCCACCAGAAGCCTGTGGTCGGCTAATGATCAGAGCCTTGTTGTACCAACACAAAGAGGCACTTTCCCAGACTTTCGGTTTCACTGAACCTCATTGGTGGAATGAACTTTCCAACTCCATCTGTGAAGCAGACTCACTCTCTGTCATGACTTCAGTGGTTTAATCGTATATGGCCACCGGCTCAAGAAGGAGACACATTCTGTCGCCTAAAGATGAATGTAGTTTGGTGCGAAAAGTGCAAATAAATCCCAGAACAACAGCAACGGACCTTGTGAAGATGCTGGAGGAAACGGGTAGACAAGTATCTATATCCACAGTAAAATGAGTCCTATATCGACATAACATGAAAGGCTGCTCAACAAGTAAGAATCCACTGCTCCAAAACCACCATAAAAAAGCCAGACTACAGTTTGCAAGTGCACATGGGGATAAAGATCTTACTTTTTGGAAAAATGTCCTCTGGCCTGATGAAACTAAATTTGATCTGACTAACATTATGTTTGCAGGAAAAAAGGGTGAGGCTTGCAAGCTGAAGAACACCATCCCAACTGTGAAGCATGGGGATGGCAGAATCATGTTGTGGGGTGCTTTGATGCAGGAGGGACTGGTGCACTTCACAAAATATATGGCATCATGAGAAAGGAAAATTATGTGGATATATTGAAGCAACATCTCAAGACATCAGCCAAGAAGTTAAAAGTTGGTCATAAATGGGTCTTCCAAATGGACAATGACCCCAAGCATACCTCCAAAGTTGTGGTAAAATGGCTTAAGTGCAACAAAGTCAAGGTATTGGAGTGGCCATCACAAAGCCCTGACCTCAATCTGATAGACAATTTGTGGGAAGAACTGAAACATTTTTGCGAGCAAGGAGACCTACAAACCTGACTCAATTACACCAGTTCTGTCTGGAGAATATATATTGCTATTTGCACTTCTGGTTAGATGCTAACTGCATTTCATTGGCTCTGTACTTGTATTTTGCACAATGACGATAAAGTTGAATCTTATCTAATCTAATCTAATCCATGTCTTCTGAAGTGATATAACATGTGTGGGTGAGAAACAGATAAATATTTAAGTCCTTTTTTTTTTTAAACTACAAATTCTCCTCCCTGCCCAGTGAGTGGCAATATGCATGAAGAATGTGAATGGCCAAAAACAAAAGAAGAAAAATGTGAAAGCGAAAGTGGAGATTTATAGTACAAAAGGATGTAAATATTGATCTGTTTCTCACCCAAACCCATCATATCACTTTTGAAGATATGGATTTAACCACTGAGTCATAAGGATTACTTTTATGCTGCCTTTATATGCTTTTTGGACCTTCATAGATCTGGCCACCATTGGACCTACAGAGCAGAGATTTTCTCCTAAAACTCTTTATTTGTGTTCAACAAAAAAAAAAGGAAGTTATTCAAATCTGGAGTGGTATGAGGGTGATTATATGTTGAGAGAATTTTCATTTTTGGGTGAACTATTTATTTAAGAAGTGTTTTTGGTAATACAATATATCCCTACCTCTTTTCTTAAACTGTTTATAGCTAGATATCTTCTTACAAAGTTCTTATTATGTATTTATGAACTTATATATATATATTATTTATTTTGGTCGTCTTTCGATGGGGGTATTGAAGCTTCATTTCTCTCAATCCAACAAGGAGTTCCTGAAATAAGTGAGAAAAATTAGGATAAGTGAATTACAGTGACAGACTTCACGGTTCAGAAGACGATTCTAGATTCCTAGAAGACTTTAAATATACCGTTCCAGAACATTTTTAAAAATAGCAGCATGCCAAGGACAAGAATGCATAACATTTACAGAAACGCACAGATTCTGGACTGGTGACAGTATTTTAAGGGGTTGTGATGGATGTTTGGGTGTCATTTAGGTTTGGCCACAATGGTTGAGATGGTTTAGGATGGGACAGCAGCCTTACTCTGTGTACCTGCTCGAAAACAACACTACATTCTCTTCTGGCTCCTCATTCTCCTTGTCACTAAACTATTTTCTCCTTTCATCTTCATCCCACATTTTATCTCTTTTCTACACCTCGTGTCAGTCCTTCAGTTGTTATTTTCTTTTTCATTTGTAAAAGGCATGCTTTGTTTTCCACAGCACATTTACTCTCTGCTCTTTCTATACCTCAATTTGTGTTCTCTTCCTACCATGTTCCTTCTTTCAATTTACATTCCTTCCTTCCTTCCTTCCTCTCTCTCGCTCTCTCTCTCTCTCTCTCATGTGGTTGCATGCTGACGGTTGGGATCGTGCATGATGCACGGATCACTAGGAATAAAGCTCCTTCCTTTAACACCTTACACAACATGTGATTATTACACTAAGATTATGATAATTACACCAAGCTTGGCCAATCAAAGTAACCTTTTCAACAATATTCTATAGTAAGAATCTTTCTGGTATAAAAGCTGATACCTGTGCTGTCCTCCAACTGCTTCTGACAGAAATGACAAATGAAGAAACTCTTCCTATACAACACTTTGATAATCTAGCACAGATCCCGATGCAAAAAGTCCAAACAAGGGGTGGCTGTCGATACAGATTTCCCAATTTTATTTGATTCTGCTTCGAAAGCTCTCGATTTGATTCCGATTTCAATCCGATTTGATTAAATTCAGATTAATTTTGGTATATTCCATATATGGAGAGCTACACTTTCCTATTCATACACAATTGAACCAGCTAATAAAAGGTCTTCAGGATGAATTGTTAGATCTTATGTCTGTTACCAAGCAAACAGCTGGTGTGAAGTAGATAGATAAAAATGATTTCCATTGGAAATCAAATGTAGGTAGGTGATAAAGCACCGATTTTTAGGGCCACCTCTGTTAGATTTTTAGCTAAATTCTAAACATATTTCATGGGAGTCTCTAATTATTAATCAGTGTTTTGCCATCAAAGCGCAACAAATCATCAGGGTCTTTAAAAAGTCTTTCTACCATCAAACATCTTTGTTTTGTATCACTTATAAATGTAGCGGCATTCTCTGACATTGCTATAGTTATGATACATAGTACTGTAACCGTTGGCTTTCATATTCATAAATCACTGGCAGCCATATCACCCTGCAGCTCTTGCCTGGTTGCCCACTAAAGCTAAGCAGGGTTGAGTGCCTGGATGGGAGACCTCCTGGGGAAAACCAAGGTTGCTGCTGGAAGTGGTATTAGGCAGGGGGTGCTCACCCTATGGTCTGTGTGGGTCCTAATGCCCCAGTATAGTGATGGGGGCACTATACTGTAAAAAAGGCACTGTCCTTTGGATGAGATGTTAAACTGAGGTCCTGACTCTCTATGGTCATTAAAAATCCCAGGACACTTCTTGTAAAGAGTAGGGGTGTAACCCTGGTGTCCTGGCCAAATTCCCCCCATTGGCCCCTATCTATCGTGGCCTCGTATTAATCTCCATCCCTGAATTGGCTACATCACTCTACTCTCTCCTCCCCTGCCATCACATCATCATCCCTATGCTATGTAAAGCACTTTGAGTGCCTAGAAAAGTGCTATATAAATGTAAGGAATTATTATTCATATATAAGTGTGAAGTTACACAAAAAAAAACGTTTTGGCTGAACTTGGTTCCAGATGTTTGAAATAATTTTTCTTAAAGGGGTCATATCATGAGGAATCATATTTTCCTTGATATTGTGACATAAAAGAGATACTATAAAAACATACTGTAAATCTCACAACTTAATCCCCAATGCAATAAAAGTATTTATTAAAACCAAGCTGCAAAAATGCCTTGTTCTCTACTTCCGCGACGTCCCTACATCACTAGGAGGCCCATTAATTCATGACCACCTCTACAGTGGAAAAACTTCAACTCCTACTTTATGCCATCGCATCCTTGGCCCCGCCCACTGGTGCTAAGTTTCAGAGAGAAAGACAAGACAGTGACCTATTAACTATTCCTGAACACCAAAGTGCAATAAACATGCACTAGACAGGCATCTTTAACCATTGTAATGTATCTTGCACTGCTTTTAAGTTACAACTCTGAAGAGAAGGCGTCATTCTCAATCATTCAGCTGCAGCTTCTTGTTGTTTTGAGCACAAACTAATCAACAAACAGTTCTTTCGCACATTTGCGCTATATTTAATTGTTGGTGTATGTAAACATGCACTAGATGGACGTCTTTGTTTTGATGCGTTCTCGGCTTCAGTGCACGATGATACTGTATGTGTGTGCGTCTTCATTGTGCAGCATTTTGTGCGTTATGTGTAAACCCTGAAATGTAGTTTTATAATGTTGTGGTGCTTGTTCATTCTCTTCCTATTGAGTTTGAAATATGGCTGTTTTTGAGGGGCTGCACAATGTTAACTAATCACAACAGCGGGTGTTTACGTTGAAGTTTTAAGGAGGTGCTTAGGCTGCACAATGTTAACTAATCACAACAGCGGGTGTTTACGTTGAAGTTTTAAGGAGGTGCTTAGGCCAAAACCGAGCATTTCAGACAGAGGGCCAGAGACAGGGTGCAATAATCATCAATATTTTGTTAAATGACGAAGATGATACAATTCTAAAAAAGAATAAACAAATAAATAAAAACGAGTATATCATGACCCCTTTAAATTAAAATTACCATGTCATTTCAACTTAAATACTTATGTCAAAATAACTCAAATATGATATGCTAGCTAGTGACAGGAAATGTTAGCATGCTAAATGCATGCTGGTGGGAAGCACTACTTAGTCCAATTAGGCACAATGCTGAGGCTAGCACAGAAATTGCTCAATGGATAAAGCAATATATATAATACACAAAATGTATTGGTCCTCAACCTAGGCTCTATCTCCACTCTTCACCATGATGGTAACTCCCAAACAAAAACACAACAGAAATTCTTCTAAAATTCAACATAAAAAAAAACATTCAACTCTAACAAGTCTCCCCCTTTATATTCATCTCGCAAAAAAGACACATAAAATAAGACTTAATCCCATGCTTTTTGTGTATGTGGGAGTGTAGTATGCCAGTGGGGTTTTCCTAAAGTTAGGACAATTCTTTAAGATTTCTGGCAAATTAGGATGCTTCTGTAATACTCTTTTCATATCTGTAGTTAAGATAAGATAATGCATATAGGAAATGTTATTCTGTAATAGCTTTTGACCCAAATGAGATCCAAATTGAAATTGATATGGTTACCACCAAGCAGATAAGATAGGAGATACAGGGGACCTTCTTCACATGGTGCATTATGAATAAGTTAATAATAAATAAAAAATACAACAGGGCCCAAAATATTCAAATGGTATTAACGTAACAGATATACTAAAAAACACATTAAAACTGAAGCAAACATTAAAGTCAAAGATCAATCTTGGGATTTCAAGAATCGATAGTGGGATTATTCAAATGAAAATCTCGATTAATCGAAGAAAAATCTATATTTTTATCCAGCCCTATTCCAAACTCCAAGCTCTTGTCTGGTAGAGACACCTGGATCGCAACACAATTCCCCGTACGCTTGCTTCAATTTCCACATGAAACGCCATTTAAAATCCATTTCACTTTCATAATGTGACTTACTTCCAAATAAAACAAGAAATAAATGTAGGGCGGGACTTGATTTTGTCCATCAGAATTGACTGGATAGTGAAACGTCCTTGTCCCATACCAGAAGGAAGCCAGACCTAATAGTGAGCTTGCTAAAACAATGCCTACATAAATAGCTTCCCTTTCCGAAAAGGTAAGTCATTCACAAAGCAACCTTTTCACACTTTAGAAATACTGTATGTGCACTGATGAATCGTGAAAAACCCTATTTAAAGACCCTATTTAAGGTGCATATTGATTCTATGTTACCTTTAGGTAATTAAGTTTTCATTGCAGGAGTGTTAACCCAGCAAGTCTACGCCAATAACTCTGAATTGATCTACGTGAACTTGAAGAGTGAATTCTAATGTTATCTTTCTGAAACACAAATTCTTCTATATTAACCCAGCATCCTCATGGCCACTTCAATCCCTCATGAACAGGCCAGCGAGATGACCTACCTTATACTCTCAAGGAAAAAACAAAGATATATAACGAGACAAGAAGAGGTTATTTGAGGGCAGAGTCAACATTTAATCCATAAACACACAGGACATTCTTAAATGACTGTGCGTTTTCCCTTAATCAGACAAATATCACTTAGGCATTCCTGTCGTCTGCACAGGTAGATAAGACTGCATGAGTCCAAGTTAGGAATGAGGAAAAGTGAGAGATGCTCAAGGAATTCAGGCTATTTTTATTTCTTCATTGTGTGGTTGATCTGTTTCACTGCTTAAGATTCTAATAAATAGATTCTGATTTTTGTGTACCATGGTATTCCCTAAAGTACACTGTAGTACCATGTAAATACCGTGGAGTATATAAATATGGTATTCATCCAGTGCCATGGCAACACTATGGTTTTTGGAAATGTACCATGGTAATACCATGGTTTCTTTTATGTGGTACAATGACATATGTCAAAGTTCAATGGTAATACCACTTTTTAAGAAAGGTAATACCATAGTATTCTATGAAGTATGATGTAAATATCATGGTATGTGAAAATGGTAATCTTTTAAGACCATGGCATACATCAAAGAGCCATGCTTTTGGACCTGTGCCATGTAATGCATTGGATTTTGGACATGTACAATGGTATCTTTGAAGTGTATCATGTAAAAACCATGGTACTATCTAGAATACATCATTCAATGCAATGGAATATCTAAGTACCTTAACTGTATATGCAATCTATCAATGTATGTAAAATTGTACTTAATAAACAGTTTGTGCTTAATATAAGCTGAAAATCACAATGTCTTCTGCAATGCAATAAGACACACATGTGTCAAGATGTGATCTATCCACTCACATTCCCATGTCTTAAGACCCCCCACACCCACCCACACCAAAAAACAAAAATGGATGCCTGAAGGCAGCTGGTTCTTTCTATGACAGCACAAGTTGCTCTGAACTAAAAAGAGATCAAATCTCCCTTTTGCAGCTTGCGTTATATCAAGCCATTTGTTTCTGGAACACAAGGCAAACCACACGTTGCTCCTGGATGCTAAAGACCTAATTGGCTTTGACAGGAGCTTCTTGGAAAAAGATTACTTTGACTGCTCAAGCCGCGGCTTCAGGGAACCTGTAAAGAGGGCGATTTACAACAGCGTGGCTTGGCAGGAACATGAGAATGAACTCATCGCACATGTGTTGCCTATTGAGCCCCTGAGATATTTCATTCACTTATAGCACATTCTTACAAATAATGTTTCTTTGGTTCTTTAAAGGACCATCTTAATAAATAAATATTTTGACTATATTGTTCTTAATTTGGCAATATGCAGTTTCCACCAATGAGTTGGACCAATGATTGACCATGTTGTTTTAATTATAGAGATGTTACCCAAAACCATAGTACTAATATGGTACATGTCCTAAAAACTTTGTATTACTATGGTACATGTCCAAAAAAACAGGTATTACCATGGTGATATCATGGTATAATAATTATTGTATTCATTTAAGACTGTATTTAAATTGTACTCCAGCGTACTTCAAAGATAACCATGGTATTACCATTGTATATGTCCAAAAAAACAAGGTATTATCATGGTACATACCCCCCCAAAAAACATGGTATTATCATGATACTGTGGAGGCAAGGGCGTGGCTGAGGAGAGTAAAGCGGGATTGATGAGTGGAAAATGATTGCCACCTGTGCTTAGCACCTGTCTTGTGTTTCAGTGAGGAGCGATTGGGGCTTTTAAGGAGAGGAGACAGGAGAGAGGGCCCAGCGGAGAAGCTGTTCGTTTGTGTGGGCCGATGCCGTGTGCTTACCCGGGTTATTTGAGTTTAAATTGAAGCTACATCGTTGCGCTGTTAAGTGAATGAGTTTTTGGTTTTGTTTAATAAAAAGTGACATTCCTGAGTGGAATCGCTGTCTCCCACTTCCTCATTCCATTGAACTTATTGCACTAATGCCGAAACCTGGGGTTGAGGAAGATACGTCGTCATAGGGTCCTCGCCATTGGTGGAGGTCATAAAGAATCTCGCTGGCATCCAACAGACTCAACACCAGGCCCTCCTGGAACAGGAACAAAGTTTTGAGGTTCTCCTGCAATCCCAGCCGCAGGAGCCCCACTGCAAATCACACTGGCCAAGATGGGTCCCCAAGACAGCCCTGAAGCTTTCATGGAGCTGCTCGAGTGGGCCGCTGCGGGGTTGGGCTGCTGCTTTTGGTGGGGGAGACACAGATTGTGGCTCAACAAATGCCAGTGGATAACCTGCTTGTGTACCTGGACCTGAAGCAGGCCATCCTACAGCTGGATGGTTGGAACCCCGAGCAACATCTTCAGTGCTTTTGGGCGCTGACCTACGAAGAATTCGGCCACCCATTCACATTCCCTCAGCAACTCCGGGATGGGGTTGCTAGTGGACGACTGCAACGACAGGGAAATCGTAAACTTGGTGGTGCTAGAACAGTTCATCGATCGGCTGCCCAAAAGGACCGTGAAGTGGGTCCGGTGCCACCACCCGACGTCGCTGGAGGACGCAGTCTGCCTGGCTGAGGACCACTTGACAGCGTATCCAGGAGACAGCCAAGCTTCCTCTCCCCGACCTCGCTCTGTCCACATCCCTGCTCCCTGGAGACAGGGGTTTATTCCCATACATCCCGCTCTGCGGGCCCAGGGGGTTCTGGGCTCCTCTATATCATCTGTGTCTGTTCTGCATCAGAACCTTAAAGGTTTCCCTGATGGGGATTTCCCTCTGGAGCAGATGCGAGACCCTGAGACACACATTTGATCAAGTGAAAATGATTGATATTCAACGACTCCAGCCAGACGTTACACTCGCATATCCGTACTTTTCTATTGTAAATGATAAATTGTATTGAGTGTTGCAGGATGCTCAGATAAAAGAGGATCCAACCCAGTTGATACCGAAGAGCCGTCGGGAAATGTTATTCCAGACGGCTCATCATAATCCGATGGTGGGGCACTTAGGGTGCGGAAAAAACACTAAACACTCTAATGGCCCATTTCTATAGGCAGGGCATTCACTGAGATGTTTGCAGGTGGTGTGCGGCATGCCGTGAATGTCAGCTAGTGGGAAAAACATGGTATTATCATGGTACATGCACAAAAACATGGTATTATTACTATGGTAAATGTCCAAAAAACATATGGCATTATTATGGTACATGTGCCCAGCAAACATGGTATTATCACAGTACATGTCCAAAATCATGGTATTATCATGACACATGCCAAAAAACATGGTATCATCATGATACATGGCCAAAAACATGGTATTACCATGGTACATTAAGTACTGAGTTAAGTGTGTGTTAAGTTAGTTGAAGCACCTTTAGCAGCAATTACAGCCTCAAGAACTTTAGTATATGATGTGACAAGCTTTGCACACCTGGATTCTGGGATTTTCTGCCATTCTTCTCTGCAGATCCACTCAAGCTCTGTCAGGTTGGACTGGGGACCGTCGGTGGACAGCCATTTTCAGGTCTTTCCAGAGATGTTCGATTGGGTTTAAGTCCCTGCTCAGGCTGGGCCTCTCAAGCTATTCACAGTGTTGTCCCATAGCCACTCTTGTGTTGTCTTGGCTGTGTGCCTAGGGTCATTGTCCTGTTGGAAGGGACACTTTTTAGCCACTCTGCCATAAAGCCCAGATTGATGGAGTGTTGCAGTGATGGTTGTCCTTCTGCAAGTTTCACCCATCTCCACACATGATCTCTGGAGCTCAACCAGAGTGACTATCGGGTTCTCGGTCACATCTCTTAACAAGGCCTTCTCCCTGATCGCTCAGATTGGCCAGCTCTAGGTAGAGTCCTGGTTGTTTCAATCTTCTTCCATTTAAGAATAATGGAGGCCACTGTGCTCTTGGGAACCTTCAATGCAGCCAAAACAAAATACATAGCCTTCCCCAGATCAGTGCCTCAACACAATCCTGTCTCTGAGCTCTGCAGGCAGTTGCTTTGACCACATGGCTTAATTTTTGCTCTTATATGCATTTTCAGCTGTGAGACCTTAAATTGACAGGTGTGTGCCTTTCAAAATCATGTCCAATCGATTGAATTTGCCACCGGTGTAGAAACACATCAAAGATGATCCAGAGAAACTGGGTGCAGCTGAGCTAAATTTAAAGTGTCAAAGCAAAGGATCTGAATACTTACATTGTATGTCAATGTGATATTTCAGTTTTTTCTTTTGAATAAATTTCTATTTTTTTGGAACAGGGTGTGCAAAACCTACTACTTCACCTAGCAACAATATTTTTTGTAGTCCAGTTTGCCATTGGAATACCACTATTGTATACAACAAATCCTCAAAGTAATACAAATACTGTATCATATTATAGTCTTATTTATTTCACTTTCACCTGGAGCTTATATTCTGACGCTGAGGCTGTATTTTATGTAAGCATCATAAGCAACATTCATAACTACAAATAAACATACAAAGCACAGCAGCCCCTCAGCACACAAGAGCAGAAGGGGGAAAACGTTGCTGTTTATCAAGCGGCTGCAATTTGCTTGTTGCAGAACATTCTGGAATAATTCTAACAGTCCCTCTTTGCAACCTGAACTTGTTCAGAACGTTTAATCTTTATGACGCCTGTTCTAAAAAACAAACGGACAAAACAAACAAACAATCTAGACACAGTTCAATGACTGATACAGAACGCAGGTGTCTCTACATGCATTTCTTGAATCCTGAAGCTCTTATTAACTTGACACAGTGTCTAAAAATGTGCCAGTCATCTGTGAGACACCGAAGAAACAGCGAGACGCGGTGCAGTAAGTATGGACATTCATCCAGCGCATGTTTACACAGGAACACAGTGTCAAAACAGAGCAGTCGCAGCCAAAAAAAAAAACACGTTCGGTGTGAACAGCCCCTAACTCATCCGTTCGCGCGTATCTGTGAGAGAGAGCGCGTGCGCGAAACAATTTCGGACGGCCTATATAACTTTTCATAAATTACAAACCCGAACCCTACTTAAAAAAAAAATTCAGCTGTCCCGACCCCAGCGGCTTCTGACATCAGCGTATCCGCGCGTGTACCCAGAACAACAGGTCACCCCTCAAGCATTTTTGCGGAGCTTTCCTACCGGGGCGGGATACCCCCCGACGTCCGGGAGCCCGCGCAATTGCGTGGTGGTTAAAACCGATACTGATTACCATGGTACATACACAATAAACATGGTATTACCATGATAAAGCCCAAAAAACTTGGTATTATCATGGTGCATGCCCAACAAACATGGTATTATCATGATAAAGCCCAAAAAACTTGGTATTCTCATGGTGCATAACCAAAAAAACTTGGTATTACCATTGTATAAAAATTATTATATTCATATACCACTGGCTTTAGAAATTACTCCAATGTACTTCAAAGAATACATGTTACATGCCCCAAAAAACATGGTATTATCATGGTATGTGCCCCCAAAAAACATGGTATTATCATGACAAAGCCCAAAAAACTTGGTATTCTCATGGTGCATACCCCAAAAAACTTGGTATTACCATTGTATGATAATTATTATATTCATATTCAACTGGCTTTAGAAATTACTCCAATGTACTTCAAAGAATACATGTTACATGCCCCAAAAAACATGGTATTATCATGGTGCATGCCCAAAAAACATGGTATTATCATGGTGCATGCCCAAAAAACATGGTATTATCATGGTATGTGCCCCCAAAAAACATGGTATTATCATGGTATGTGCCCCCAAAAAACATGGTATTATCATGGTGCATGCCCAAAAAACATGGTATTATCATGGTGCATGCCCAAAAAACTTGGTATTACCATTGTATAATAATTATTATATTCATATACCACTAGCTTTACAAATTACTCCAAGGTACTTCAAAGAATACATGTTAAATGCCCCAAAAAACATGGTATTATCATGGTGCATACCCCAAAAAACTTGGTATTATCATGGTGCATGCCCAAAAAACATGGTATTATCATGGTGCATGCCCAAAAAACTTGGTATTACCATTGTATAATAATTATTATATTCATATACCACTAGCTTTACAAATTACTCCAAGGTACTTCAAAGAATACATGTTACATGCCCCAAAAAACATGGTATTATCATGTTATGTGCCCCCAAAAAACATGGTATTATCATGATAAAGCCCAAAAAACTTGGTATTCTCATGGTGCATACCCCAAAAAACTTGGTATTACCATTGTATAATAATTATTATATTCATATTCCACTGGCTTTAGAAATTAATCCAATGTACTTCAAAGAATACATGTTACATGCCCCAAAAAACATGGTATTATCATGGTGCATGCCCAAAAAACATGGTATTATCATGGTATGTGCCCCCAAAAAACATGGTATTATCATGGTGCATGCCCAAAAAACATGGTATTATCATGGTGCATGCCCAAAAAACTTGGTATTACCATGGTGCATGCCCAAAAAACTTGGTATTACCATTGTCTAATAATTATTATATTCATATTCCACTAGCTTTAGAAATTACTCCAAGGTACTTCAAAGAATACATGTTACATGCCCCAAATAACATGGTATTATCATGTTATGTGCCCCCAAAAAACATGGTATTATCATGTTATGTGCCCCCAAAAAACATGGTATTCTCATGGTGCATACCCAAAAAAACTTGGTATTACCATTGTATAATAATTATTTTATTCATATACTACTGGCTTTACAAATTACTCCAAGGTACTTCAAGGAATACATGTTACATGCCCCAAAAAACATGGTATTATCATGGAAACCCATTAGAGGATGCCAAATGTTTGAACTGTTTAACAGTTATGGTGCTGAATTGCTGTTATGAGCGTTCAAACACATGCAAATGCATAATTTGCGATGTTTAATAGATAATAACTTCCGTCACTGAAATGTCCTAACCGCACACACAGATCTATTTCTCTGTCCTGAAGAGTAGAATTACACCTTTACTTTTTGGTGAAGAAGAAGGACAGATTCAGAGTGGGAGGGATTTTTCCACTCACTTCATCTCACTCTTGTGAGCAGAAAGAAGTAGGGTCGACTTAACTCCAAAATATGAGGTGAATAAAAGGTACTCACTTGTTTTTGTCGCTCATTGTCACTGTCCTCTTCTGTAAGAAGTCTTCTGTCTCCTTGTGACTCAGTTTTAAGTGCGTATAGGCTTCGGGAAGACTTTCAAAACGCGCGCAAGTCCAGCCTCTCTGGATGCGTCAAAACAAGGATACATTCACTCACAGCGACACTTTGACTTCACTTTTTCTGTTTATCTGGAGCCAGAGCCATTAAACTGCCTACGACACATTCAATCACCCAAGCCGTCATAACGCAACAGGCTCATAAACTCTCGCCGTCCCGTTGGAAAAGGATCCACGTTGCGCTCGTGAGCCTCGTTTGTTCATATTTAAAGATCTCTCCCTCCTCCCGCGTGACGCCAGCAGTGGGAGGCAGAGACACGAGAGGTCACACATATGTCACATTGAATAGCTGCATCCTTACACAGCACACACGAGACATATTTCATTTTAGTAAGTGCATTAAAAACATATGACTGTAATCCATTAAATACACTTGTTTCGAGTCTGAAAGAATTCAGGGTGGTTTTTATTCCTTCTCTCTAAAATTATACAAGTTAATTACATTAATAAAATTGTTAATATTTTATATTTTATATTTAAAATATTATATTGTAATGTTTAGGGTTTGAAAAAGAGTTCATTATATACTTTGTAAAGCAAATAAAGTACAATAAAATAGTATTCTGGGTTCAGTACAAGTTAAGCACAATCGACAGCATTTGTGGCATAATATTGAGTACCACAAAAAATTTGTTCGACTCATCCATCCTTTTATTAAAAAAAATAAATTAAAATAAAATAAAATATAAAAAGCACAAATCAAGGTTACAGTGAGGCACTTACAATGGAAGTGAATGGGGCCAATTTTCGGAGCGTTTAAAGGCAGAAACGTGAAGCTTATCATTTTATAAACGTGCTTAAATTAATTCTTGTTAAAACTTGTGCATTATTTGAGCTGTAAAGTTGTTTAAATCATCATTGTAGGGTTTGTTGACATTACGTCGTCATGGCAACGAAGTTGCTAAATTGGCTATATCTTTACACAGACAAAGTAGTAAGCGATTTTGTCACCCTAAAATCGTGTTAGCCCGCATAATGTTCACGTCTAGTGGCTATACTATTGAAACGGTGAGTATTTTAACGTTTACGCATTGGCGCCCATTCACTTCCATTGTAAGTGCCTCACTGAAACCAAGATCTTTGCTGTTTTTATTTAATTATTTTTAATTCTATATAGTCCAAAAATAAAATCATTTTTGTGGTAATCAATATTATGCCACAAATGCTGTCGATTGAGCTGAACCCGTAATATTCCTTTAAAACACACATTGTTTCAAGAAGTATAGCGACGAGGAGTAAACGTTATACAAGTGTATCTTTTAGTGTGATAAAATCACTGTCTAACCTTTTCTGCGTAAAGTTAAATAGAATATTGCAACTGCGTGGCAATGACGACTCACCGTGTAAACGCTGTGTATCCTTTTAAAACAGTGGGGATAATTTGTGTGGGCCAAGGCGAACCCAAGCCCCCCTCGAGATCCGGCCCTGATTTACTTCCATATTAAGTCCCTAATTGTAAACGCAGTTTCTGCTCATTTTATACATTACATTACATTTACGCATTTGGCAGACGCTTTTATCCAAAGCAACTTACAGTGCACTTATTACAGGGACAATCCCCCCGGAACAACCTGGAGTTAAGTGCCTTGCTCAAGGACACAATGGTGATGGCCATGGGGTTCGAACCAACGACCTTCCGATTAACAGCCCTGTGCTTTAGCCACTACGCCACCACCACCCATCATTTTAAAATAAATAACACAAGGGATGAGCCCATATTATTTTCTGTGGTAATCAACATACTAACGATGTCGATTGAGCTTAAACGGTTTAAACTGGGAAAATTCCTTTAAATATATAATATAAAAAAAACAACAAGGGTTATCTAAAAATATACTGTATATATGAAGTTGATTATACATCCCCTGAAAAACGACTTTTTAGTAAGTAAATAGTAATGGTATAAAATAATAAATATGTGGATGTTTAGGTTTTGGAACTATTGGAAAGTTTATTGGTTTTTCAATGATGTAAACATTTAGCAAGAACATTTTATTTTAGAATAACAGAAATAACTTGCTTTTTAAGTCATTTAGAAATTGTAGGCATCTTAAGCCACTACAAATTATGCAAACACATTTTTACCAATGATTATATATATATACACACACACACACACACACACATATGTCAGTTGCTATTCCTTGGAAATCATATAGGAAACAATTATACTTCTTTGTGTAGAAATATCTCCAAAAAATACACATTAAAGCCCCTGTCCTTTTACTAGAATGCACACTGAAAAAAATTATGTGCTGGATTTCCTTAAAAATAGTGCATAATTTTTGCATCCCACTTTTTAAGCAAATTCCACTAGGAATTTTAAGCAACGTTACCTAAAAAACGTTGCTGGCTATGGCCAAATGAATGAGCTTCCATTCAAAAATGTTTACTTAAAATACTGTGCCACGCCGGCTACTACATTTAAGGTTTTGTTTTTTTAACCCTTAGAGTCTCTGTTTACCCAACTATGCATTTTAAGCTCATTTAGCTCAATTGTAAGTGCTATTAGCAGCTTCAAATCTGTTTATTTTAATGAGCAATATTTGCTGAATGAATCATTTCTTTTCAGTGCAGTTTAATTGACGAGCTGTAAAACAAAATTACAAACATTGATATCGACTATAGAGATCCTTCTGATTTACATAACCCTGAAAGGTTAACGTTTTCTCGATACTTGCCAAGACTGGTATTGTATACTTAAACATTCAGTTAAATGTTGTTCCAACAAATACAAGTTTAACTTCTTTCGCAATTCAACAATTGTTATGAAAGACTGGTTGAGTTTTAAAAAATCCTGAGCAATGATTGAGACTGACTCAGTGTTTTACAATTTATGATGAGATATGGTTCCTGTCTGTGTATATTACATTCAAGGAATAATAATTTCCTTATCTATTGTTTCTAAATGTATTCCTACATTTCACTGGGGTGTAGAGATACAACACCAACTGGCCGTTCTGGAATATTACAACACACCTGAGCCTCTGTGTCAGAAGACGATCAGGGCGAATGAAGAAAGATGTTTTATTTCTCAAGCTGTTTCAAAGTCGTATGACTTTCCTTTTCCTGTGGAAGGAGACGCTAGGCGCCATATTAGGGACTGACAGCCTCAGTCACCAATTACTTTCATTGCATATTCTTCCCAACCAATAATAAAGAAAAAAAAGGTCACTGAGGTTAACATTTTGCCTCACATTTCCTTTTGTGATGCTCAGAAAAAAGTCATATCAGTCTCTGGAATAACACGATGGTATGTGAATGATGGCAATTTTGATTTTTGGGTGTCTAACTCATTAAAAGAGAAATAAGTAATCACCTTTAGTCATTATTTAATTCACAAGGACATAAAAACACACACAAAGCAATAATATATTTAAAACAAAACAATAAAAGGAGAAGCACAATCTCTCTTCACAATCACAGATTGCTCAGAAATTCTTTGACCTGAGAAGACAAAAACCGACAAAATCAACATTAATGAACATATTCAGTTCTTCTATCCCACGAATATAATCTGGATGATATCTAGATTTATTAGTATGAGTCATGTGTAAAATGTGTATAGTGCAGAAGATGCATTGTGTGTATGTAAAAAGTATGTAAAGTGTGTGTTTGCACTTAGAAGCGAGTGGCGCATTGCGACATGACAAAATTAGATTGCATGTCTTATTATAGACTGAAGTGTTTGTGTGTGTCATACCTTCTCGATCATATCAGCACACTTGATGTTGTTGTCTTTGAAATCATCATTGACATCCAGAGTAAGAACCGGCACTTCATTCAGATACTCAAACTCCATACTGTGAACACATAGAAATACACACACACACACATTATAAGAGCATGTACTGTATGTTTTCCGAATATGTTTTCTCACCAACTATTTGTGACTAAATGCTAGTGGTCAAATTTCCATTTAGCGGTCGGAGACACAGGTTCAGTTAAGTACCATGGAATCACTTATTCTTTATAGTCTAAAGTCAGGCATGCAGGATGCACTGTGTTTCACGCTATAGATTCAAAAGAACCAAGTCTTTTGTTCAGGAATCGGACAACACTGCAGGCATTGTGTTACTCACGCTGTTGATAAAGTAGTGGGGTAGCGCTACGATGAACCGTGCAGCTGGAAACACGGTCAGAGTATTTTAGTACGGGTGTTCCGTCCTCATAGAAGGAAAATGTTATTTTTGGGAACTGTTAACCGAATCAAAAGTCATTAAAATCAGACGGTTCTCGGTTCCCATCACTTCTATAGTCTATACCAATTTTAATACCACAGCAAAAACGAATATGCTACTGAACAGTGGTGGAGCTAGGGGGTGGACAGGGGTGGCCGTGGCCACCATGGACCGAAGCCTGGCCACCCCACTCGCAGTTGCTTTTTTTTTGTCATTATTTTGCTAATTGTTTCGGCACAATTTAGTTCTTTAGAGGTGAAATCATCTCTGTACAAACTTAACTTGTACGCACCCCAAGGTCCTGCACCAGTTTGAACCTGGATGTGCAGTTGACCAGAAAGTTGTACTTGTGTGTGTGTGTGTGTATATATATATATATATATATATATATATATATATATATATAAATATGATTCTTTAATGTGATTGCTGTGACTGTGATACCTCATAGTCCTGTGCTGTAACCAGCACTCGTGTTTATAGTGAAGTTTCTCCAGATATTCCAGTGGAATTCCCTGTTCTTCTTCTCTTCCTCTCAAATGCAGTCGCTCCAAACACATCTGAAATACAAATATCAAAATTGTCACTTGCTCATTCTGTTTTCCAGCGGACTAGCTAGTGTAATTAGGGCGCTATGAAATCCTCAAATAAAGTTTACTTAAATGTTATCATAAAAAATATTTAATTAAAATAAATTCATAGAATTTTAATGACATAAAATCCAAAACACCATATTAAAAAGATGATTTTTGCTTGTTGCACAGCAGAGAATCACAGTGTAAATGAAATCAATGTGATATATTGCTTAATTATAATGTAATTATTATGCAAACTATAACAAAAAGAGAATAAAGTGAGAAAGACATAGTAGGTGTTAATATAGATATATATTTTTATTTAATTTGTTTGTTGTAGTTAAAGTTTTTTTTTGCATTTAAAGCTTTTAAACTGTTTAGCTTAAAAAAAAAAAAATCACCTTTCAAGTGATTTTAATAAGAAAGATTTGAACAATTTACCAAACATTTTGGCATCCTATTTGGCTTACAAAAAGGTGACTTTAGCGGAGTGGTTTGAATCCCTGAATTATTATTATTTGTATTATTTATTACTACATTAAATATTACATTTTGCTATATAGAAGTAATATTTTTCTGTCACAATTTCTTCAATTTCACACGTCTGGTTAATCTGAACTTTTTTTTGGTGGAAAGCAAATTAAGCATTTTGAGTTTGTATGTTTTTGACAACGATAAACTGCTTATGCTGTATGGCTTAAATGTGCTTATTAAAGCACAAAAGGCTGCGATATTTATATAATTATATAAATACTGTATATAGTCTGCATGTGCTGCACGCTTCCAGCATAATGCACACGCTGCTGTCTGCAATCGATTACAAACACGGAGCGCATGTGATGCTTACGATGAGGTGTTATCAGTGTATGAGTGGCCGGCTTCACACATTCACTTTGAAGCGTGCAGCACGTTCAGACTGTATATTTATTCAAACCTCAGCCTTCTGTGGTTTAATCATCACATTAGGACATATCACGTTTTCAATTTGATTCATAAAGCATTAATACATTAAATGATTTCAAAATGTGTCCAATTTTATGACTGGATTCCGCGATTCTGTCCATATTTTCCACATAGAGAAAACATCCGGCCTAATGTAATCACACACTTTCATTCTTTTATCTTTTTTGAGTACTTAGTTTCTCGAGTACTTTTGTCTCGGTGTTGGGGAGTAACTCACTAAAAGCAGCGATGCTACTAATGTAATAGAATATTTTACCCCAAAATGAAAATTCTGTCATCATTTGCTCACCCTCATGTTGTTCCTAACACATATGACTTACTTTCATCCATGGAACACAAAAGGAAAAGACAGAATGGGGGGTTGGGGGTTTTGGAACAACATGAGGGTGAGTAAATGATGACAGAATTTTCAACTACATTTATCTACATCTACATTACCATTTTTAAAGTCACATTGTATTGGACGGGAAACTTTAAAGCTGGATTAAGCTGAAGCAATAACAAACAAGCTCTGCAAATTAACTGATTTAAACTAACAATTCACTGATTCAACCTTCCTGCGTGGCATTTTATCTTTGACTTTTTTTAATAGCAAAATATTTCGTGAAATCCTGCTGTTTATTAACATGTTTTCAACTCGGTTATATAAATTAGGGTGTACTGTAGTTTGATTTAATATAACTGTATGTAGTGAAACTGTTAATTCATTCAAAAACTCTCATTGATTTTGTGTCAGATAAAATATTGCTCTAATGAAATTAGAAATTATATTATTGGATAGCTATACCTAAAAAGTTATTGCTCCCATATAAATCAAATGTAGCTAGTAGCTTCATAGCTAGTCGTGCAGCAACTACATTTTTTAATAGAGTAGCTTGATTGAAGTTTAACAACTTAAAATTATGAATTAATTATCAGCACCTCTGGTTTCGCCCGCAGATAAATGATGCCATCCAGTTCAATGTGCTTTCCAAACTGTTTATGGAGCCAGCTGTGCCAGTCCTGATATATTGCCCACTCTGTGTCATTCACACACTCGCTCTCATAGAGGTTAGAGGCAAAGATATACCTGCAACACACATATTCCCATTTACCTTCTCTATGACCTTAATCCAACCACTAAAAACATTCAAAGGTAGTCAGAAATGCATGTGACCACATCATATTTGAGGAGGAAATGATGGCAGAATTATCAGTAGTGAGTGAACTATCCCTTTAATAGCAGGTGTAATTGGCTTTACAGTCTAATTCTCACACCTGTCGCTGTACACGGATCGTTCAAAAAACTGCACGGGATTCTCCGCCTCTCTGAGTTTCCCATTGGTGGACTTTATCTGGGAGCGGATACGACTCATGCAGGCGTAACTTTGGAAGGTGTACGCCCAGCGCTCAGGCTTCTCGTACATCATCTGCAGAACATTTCCTCCACTCTTCTGAGAGGCGGTTAACTCCTGAAACAACACATTCATGCAATATTGAGGTATAATTATATATATATATGGATTTCTAGAAAGAAAAGGCTCATTAAAACATTTTTCACACACTCAAATGTTTTTTTATTCTATTTGTTTACTAACAATTTCCAATAGGACATAGATTCCCACCACAGTGTCATTTCCAGCATCTCAAATTGTTTTTTGTGTTCAAGTAGAATTTTGTGGTGTAAATGACATTTTATTAAAAAAAATAATTTTATGAAAATTTCATTTTATGCATCCTAAATACACACAATTAAATAATATTTTCATACGTTTTGCACAATTTGCCAACTTGATTGAAAATCTCATATTATTTCAAGCATGCTTTTCAATGACACTTTTATTGAAGTTAGTTACCGACTATTTAACTACTAACTTTTGAAATAACAACATTTTTAATGTGGTGGAAATGACACCACAACTGTGAATAATTTTCACACAATAAATATTAAAATGGTTTATGCTTATTTCCCTCTTAGTTTAGATGATCGTGTAATATTTAGTGTTTTTATCATGGATTTTTCATCATTTAATACTGAAGGTTTGGGTCTGGGACAAGGCTAAAACAATCAAATCTATACATAAAAGGAATTTGAAAAGTAGAAAAAATGAATGCCTGGTAAAAAAAAACTTGCCAAGTCAGTTTTAATGTGAAATGGATCAATTACTTGACACTCGTTTTTTGGTCCATGTCTAATAAATGATTCAAAAATACATTACAAATACAATTCACACAAAACAATTACTTGAAAACACCTCTTCTATGATATGATAAACATGTTTTCAACTATTGAGTTCAAAGTCACTTTTTGTTTTTAAATTCTGTGGTTTAAAGCGGTTACTATAATATAACTATAAAATAATATAATTTTTATTTAGTTATTATTTTTAGATTATTTTCATTTGAATATAAGTTTTTAGTGTATTTGTTTGTTTTCTGTAGTTTTTTAATTCTTATTAAAAAAAAAATTATTTAGTTACTTATTTTTATTTCAATTTTAGTCATTTTAGTTTTAGGGTTTGAGTAATTCTTCAGCTGAATATTTTTAGTGCAAGATCTGGTAGTTCAAATCTGCGGATGAGTTGGGTGTTTTTTTATTTTATTGTAGTTAGTTGTCAAGGCCAGGCATTTTTGTTTTGTTATGATCTAATATTAGTATCTTGATTTATTTTAGTTCATGAAAATGTTTTTTTTTTTCAACCCTGGTTTTAAGTACAATTGTCATGTGGTGTAACCATCCAGAGTCTCATTATAAGCTGAAATTCTTGAAAATGAAATGTTGGCATGAGTTGTGCTGAATAATCTAAGAATAATAAAAGAAAATAAGCAGTGAAACCATTTTATTTTAAATATGATACATATCTGAAAAACATGTGTCCACCAAATCATAGTCATGTGTTGTAACCAACATGTAGGTTTTTTTGTCATGTGACAAAAATAAAAAAACAGAGAACTTTTTTGGCCCTCAACACTGTGTGTGAAGATTCAAAAAGAAAACATTATTTTGTCATATATAAATAAATATAAATATTTTGACATTTGTATGAAAAGGTACATTTGGTTCAGGTCATTTGGTGTACCCAGGAGAAAACCTCTTGATATTCTTAACTTAAAAATGTATGATATTTGTAAAAGGGGGTTTGGGTAGCTTAGCAAGTAAAGACACTGACTACCACACCTGGAGTCGTAAGTTTGAATCAAGGGCGTGCTGAGTGACTCCAGTCAGGTCTCCTAAGCAACCAGTATGGCCTGTTGCTAGAGAGGGTAGTCACGTTGGGGTAACCTCCTCGTGGTCACTATAATGTGGTTCTCACTCTTGGTGGGGTGCGTGGTGAGTTGTGCGTGGATGCCACGGTGGATGGCGTGAATGTCGCCACTACAAACGCCAGGACAGTGCTCCTTTCTGGGTCGTGACCCCCACCCTTCATTGTAAGTATAGGGGATTTTTTTCCCATTTTATCATCTCCCGTTTAAATCACAAATATGATCGCTTAGAAAATTAATAGCCCACCTATCCTCAACAAGCTGCATAATTTGAGGTATCATTTATATCCATAGCACAAAGAGTACAGATCGAGTGATGCACCACAGATTAATATTTAGGATTAGCGGTTAAGTACAAGCAATAATAATAGTGAGCTTCTCAAAGACCACTAATGATCCTTTAAGGTGTGAATAATCTATGCCACCGAAAGTGCCCTGGGGTACTAAATGACGCAAGTTTGTTTGATCCCCATGCAGTGCTCTGAGGACGGTGGCATTCAAACATGAACTTGCAATAAAGATTTAATTGACATTTCAGTAGTAGGTCAAGTGCCATTCATATCGAGTCAGTCAACATAGCAACAGCCATAAATACAAATGACTTCCCCTTAACACAATTACTGTTTGATAGAGAGATCTACAGCAGGAAATGCACATTCGAATATAGGTTTAACTGAACTAGCAGTACTACATTTTCCTATTTTATCTATAGTAGATGAGTGTTTGAAAATAGAAGTTTTGCTCTGGTTGAGTGCTCAGCTGTTGAGGACTAAACCATCTGTTTAGTCTCGGGGGACGACAGAGTGTTTGTCAGCCGTTTCCATCACAGCGGTGGATTATCAGCCTGTAACGTGTGGTGGCCCCAAAAGGTATTTCAACACTGATGCCACACTTAAGAGAAATATTATTTTTCATTGCTTTACAAAATATAAAAACAAGTGGCATACGCAATAAATTATATATTTATAAATATATATAAAATGCAATGGTTAAATATTTTTTGGAGCCACAATATTCCTCAAAAAGAGTCTATTTTTATTTGAGATATATTTGTATTTGAGACTATTTAGCAATCATTTCTATTCAAATGAACGGGAGAAATTGGAACGTCAAACGGTCCCGCCTTATATGTAAAAGAGCCAATCAGCTTTAAGAAACAGAGACCGCCTGTCAATCAAATCGAGAAAGCACATGCGCATTAGCTGAATCCGCATGAAAAAGAAAACAGTATTTCTTTGCGTAATCTGAGTTAAAGAACCACAATTTAGGACACCATTGTTGTCAGATTTTACTGCTGATTTGAAATATATTCTTTGACCGTAAACTTGACCAAGTGTTGTGGAGATTTCGGTCGTTCCCCATTCAAGTAGATTGGAGCTGTACTTTAATGCCGCTTGTTTACATAGAAAATAGCGACCGGGAGCGTTCCAAAAATGGCCGCCGAGTGGCCTGACTTGCCTTGAAAGACTTTGATAGTATGCAGTTAGATTCATACCTCATGATCATCATGGTGAGTTTGTACATTGCACCATCTAGCGATGGGTTCTGGTACTACCTCCCACTCTCTGTCATGCTCCTTTAACAGCCGAACAAACGTAGATTTGCCCGAGGCTACAACAGGAAAATATAAAATATAAAAAACATAGAGGAAAAGGACAGAAAACATAATTACAGCAAGAGACTGGCCCTTTTTGGTTGATATGATAATGTTTTACTCCACAACCAAACTTCCGCTTCAGCCGACGCGTCATTTACATTTAAAAAAACAAAATATACGATTTTGTTTCATTTTATAAGGGAGTCAAAGGCGAAATATGCATAACACAAGCGTTTGGCAAAACGAAATAATGCAGGTTTTATGATGGGAAATGCTGGCATATAAATGTAAAAAAGCATTTTCTTGATAAAGACATGCCTCCTAATTTTATTAACCCTTTTGTGCGAACTTCAGGACATTTTTGTCTTTTTCATTATTGTTTTTTCGATCATTTGGGCTGTGTTAATGCCAAAGGCATACATTTTGCCATAATACATCTACAATACACTGTGCACACAAAATAGTTACACTCAGGACCTTCAAGATTAAAATTTACCCATTGAAATCCATTAAAACAGCCATATTTGATCCTAGTGCCATTAAAGCTGGGGTGGCTGTTGCTCAGGTGGTAGAGCGGGTCGCCTGCCAATCACATGCCAAAGTCTCCTTGGGCAAGACACTGAACCCCAAGTTGCTCCCAAAGGCAGGCTAGCACCTTGCATGGCAGCTCTGCCGCCATTGGTGTATTTTCATGGAGCCCTGGCTTCAAAATATAATTTTTGACGTTTTCCACCAGATGGCGGATAATATTTTTCTCATGTATAGCCTATGGAGCAAATACATGCTTTTTTCCCATTTTCTGTATTATAGAGCACTGCAGGCCAATTTAAATTATGCAGCCTAAAATTGTACGGATATCAGAGCGTGTTTTGTATGCGTGTATTGAGAAATATGTGTGTGTGTGTAAGAAAACAACAGCGGCATTATGTAAACAATCTGGTATTTGAAGTGTTAAAATCCTGAAAATTAATGAATATTTGGTAGTTATGATCAGGACTGATGTTGGTTAAAAAGAAATTAAACTCATTGTAAGTGGAAATTAATATTAATTTATAATATTTTTAAAGCAGTTTTTTTTTACGTGGACATTTTTGTCCTCTAAGGTCCTGAGTGTGTTTTTATTTTTTAATCTGACACTGCACAAAAAAATATAATCCATCAAAATGTTGTTGCTAATCATTGACATATCCCAGACGGTGATAAAAAAAAAATGCCCTTAGCATTTAGTATATGGAAAATTATTTATTTATTTTATTTATAATTTTTATTTTAATAAAAACAACAGTGGCATTATATAAACAAACTGGTATTTAAAAGGTTAAAATCCTGAAAATTAATTAATATTTGGTAGTTAAGTGGAAAATATAAATATATAATATTATTATGGCAGTTTTTTTGACGCGGACATTTTTGTCATCCGAGTTCCTCGGAGTAACTTTTTTTTTTATTGACGCACAAGGGTTAAATGAGATAATTAATAACGAGACATTTAAACCTTTTAAAGGTTATTGAATCATTGGCTGTGTCTCGCTTGGAAGACTGCGTCCTCCGGAGGATGCATTTGTGTGATTGATTGATGCATGAGGCGTATCCTTCGAAGGCACTCACAACCCACAATTCTTTGCTTCAACGGAAATGGTTAAAAAAAAAAAAAAAGAAATCGCCAAATATGAAGTTCAAACGCAAGTAATGTTAATTCCCAAATTGAAGTACCTCAGTAGATGGGTGCAGAGTATATGCTATGAATAATTATATTAATATATAATTAAAATAAAGTATTATAGACTAAAAGTACACATGATACCTCATATATTCCAAAGGTACTTTGTTCTCTTCTCACTCAAAGCGCTCGCGCTTGTTAAATAGTGGCGTGCTGTCATAGCAACCATGATACATTCCGTTTCCCCTACGAAGGCCGTCTCGTTTAAACGAGGCTTGTTTATACTGCAGCCTTCATAGGACGCGTCCAATCTAGCACGCAGCCTTTGAAAGGAGACACCGCTCTTAAATGAGGATGTTTGACGCATATCACAACCAAATTCACCATTCTTGGATTTAAAAAAAATAAATACATTTTTTTATTTATTGTTATACGAGAGACGAACACGAAATATGCATATACAAAAGCATTTGCAAAAATGTTGGCGCCATCTCATACTTTCATAACAAAGTAAAAATTATTCGCCATCTTCCACCTTTCAAAAGCGTTTATATAATTATTTAAAAACATACGTAATTATTCTTGATACAGTCATGCGCTATAATCTTGTTAAAAGAGATCACAATCCATAAAAAATATTTTAAGATTTATTATATTTAAAAAAAAAAAAAAAACTGTATGCTATGCTATGAGAGGTGACAAAAGGGAATGAGTGACTTACCAATATTGCCTTCAATGGCGATTCTTTTAATTCTTTTCTCCAAACTGTCATTCAAAGGGCTCGTACAGGCTCTTTTGGTTGTGGGAGACATTTTATCTTCGTGTACCAATATAGCAAAAAACAACACTCTACTGTCGTTACTGTACAGTCAGTTATGCCGGAAACAAGCGGGAGATTAAATACTGGCGCTAAAACGGCAAGTGCCACCCACCCGGAAACATCTGCTGTTAAACTTGTTCCATACATATTCATAACATACATATAATTCCACAAACACACATGTAGATACAAATAAACGCAAATGCGAGGTGTTAATTGAAGGGTTTTATTTGCTCCATGTACAGCTAAAATAATAATAACAATCTCAGTTAGAGATTTTGTTTTATCGATTTAAAATAGAACAATATCAGGAAATACTAATGGCCGAGTCAGTTGCACATATTTACATCTAATCTAGGAATAACCTAGTTATTATACAATTCAGGGAAAATATATTCTCGTTTCAGTGATAAAATGCTATATAAATATTTCAAATGTGTCCAATATTAATCAGTGGATGGCACTTTTATACTATAGCATAGTCCAAACCATTATAAGTAAAAGCAATACATTCGTGAAACAATGTAAATTCGAATGACAAAAGGAAAACAAATTTAAACTTAAGAGGGTTTCGAACAGAATTATAAGTATTCGTTCTACCACTTAAAGGGATACTACGCCCAAAAATTGTCTCATTTACTCTCACGACTTTCATTCTTGTGTTGAACACAAAGATTTTTAGAAGAATATTTCAGCACTGTAGGTCCATACAACACAAGTGAATGGTGGCCAGAAGTTAGAAGATCCAAAAAGCATATAAAGGCAGCATAAAAGTAATCCATAAGACTCCAGTTATTTAATCCATGTCTTCTGAAGCGATATGATAGGGTGATGAGAAACAGATCAATATTTATGTCCTTTTTTTACTATAAATCTCAAATCTCAACACTTTTATATTTGTCTTTTGTTTTTGGCTGATAGCATTGTTCATGCATATCGCCACCTACTCGGGAGAGAGGAGAATTTAAAGTAAAAAAAGGCTTAAATATTGATTTGTTTCTCACCCACAACTATCATATTGCTTCAGAAGACATGGATTTAACCACAGAAGTCATATGGATAACCTTTATGTGCTTTTTGGACCTTCCAAGTTCTGGTCACCATTCACTTGCATTGTATGGACCAACAGAACTGAGATATTCTTCTAAAAATCTTTGTTTGTGTCTGTCATACACATCTGGGATGGCAAAGTTTTAGGTGAACTATCCCTTTAAAAGATAGAAAAAAACGTTGAAATTGAGGAAGAGATGAAAATTCCACAGTCACTCACTTCTGGACCAAATGCCAAATATTTCTCAAAATCTTTTATATAAACGACTAATAAAACAAAAGCTAAATTTGCTCACATCCATTTCAGTATGTTGCATGAATGACGTTATAATTACAGCTCAAATGGGTATCATGCAACTGAAACATTATAATAATAAAATGGGTTTTAATATTACAGCACTCAGGAAGAAACAAAATAAAACTATATTAAATCAACAAAGTTATTTAAATGAACTAGTTGGTGTGAGTTAAGCAAAACAAATGACTTACCAAGAGTCTTTGAGCCATTATCATTCAATAACAACAAGCTACTTCATAGAATCAAGGCCGATATTTTCCAAAAACCATCGGTGTAGCGATATTCTGCACTAGTATTCCAAACCTTGCTAAATTAAGAGCCCTTCATAGTAATCAATACCAAATCCACAGCTTAGAAATGCATAAATGGAGAAACAAACTACAAAGAACGATTTTGTGCGATAACGTCAGTAAGGATAAATAACGTGATAGTTATTGCATAGGAAAATAGACTTTGACTATTTAACTGCATCCTTTTGATGTCAGCATTACAACTTTTAAAACATTCACACTAGCGAAACTGAGCAAATCTCCAAATCATTGCTTTGCGCGATACAAGCACCATGATAACACATGGTATCATTTTAGTACATACTAAGTGCGATGCTCTTGGGTTAAATCGCACTCTTTCAGTGACCACTAACTAACCTAAAGTGTGAATAAGTAGTGGTAACCATTTCAACCAGGCATCAAGACCAGGCTCAATGACTGCCATTGAGGAGTAATAAAATAATCTAAATAAGCCTTTTAATCTTAACAGGCTTGATCCCTTTGTAAGCGTTAGTATTTGCTGACCTTCGCCTAGCATGAGCTGTGGGGCTTAAATCATCTGTACAAAACAAAAGATAGAAGTGGTAGTCAGAAGACGGAGTAAGATCACTGTTTTTCCATCATTACTTCCCTCTCTTTCTCTACTTTTCACTGTTTATCTGTCTTTAGTTGTTAGTTTATCAATCAGATCTTGAAGGGGCGCCAGCTCCTTGCGGTCGATCAAGTTAAACTCCTAAAAAAAAGAAGACAAAACACACCTGTTATTATCAATGCCAGAACATCAAATACTTGTTTGTCCAGCTGACAAATATCTTTAAGATTAAGAGTACAAGTACAGAGCCAATGAAATGCAGTTGTTTTTGCATATCCCAACAGGGGCAGTGGTGGCTTGGTGGTCAAGGCTGTGGGTTGCTGACCTGAAGGTCAGGGGTTCAAGCATCAACACTGCCAAGATGCCCCTGTTGGGCCCTTGAGCAAGGCCGTTTACCCCATCTGCTCCAGGGGCGCCGTACCATGGCTGACCCTGCGCTCTGACCCCAGCTTAGTTGGGATATGCGAAAACAACTGCATTTCATTGGCTCTGTACCTGTACTTCTGGGGTCAGCCATGAAACAGTGCAGATAGGGTCATGGGCCTTGCTCAAGGGCCCAACAGTGGTATCTTGATGGTGCTGTAAACTTTGTAAATAAACTAAGCAATCAATTTCCATAAAGTGTTTGAGTAAACTAATGTTTTTATTGCACGTTTTACCATTAATCGCATCACAAGAAAAAGCAGTTTGATGTGCCAGCTCTGACATGTGTCACCAAACAGAATTGCAAAAGTAAACATTGTGCTCAAACAGATGTATGTATGAAACAAAGACAGAACACCTGTACAAAGAAGATGAAGTGTTTGAAAGACGTGTTGAGGTGGGCTTCCTCCTGCAGCTGCATGACTGCGTCAAAGTGTTGATGATATATATGAGCATAAACTCTGAACAAACGCTTCAGAATGGTCTTAGCCACTGACATGAAGTTCTTTGGAAATGGAACACCTGGACAGACGAGACATAAAAACAGAGAAAGGAAGTTCAATATCAAAACATCTACTACAACAGATGGCATTTCTTAAATGTGGTTATAACTTACAGTATTAGCTTCTTATTTAAAGGGATAGTTCATAAAAAAAAAAAATGAAAATTCTGGTAATATTTATGCTATGGAACAGCTTGTGGGTGAGTCAATTTTTATTGTGAAATATACCTTTAATAAATATGTTGCAAAGCATGTCACGTGAAAGCTAATTTCAGAATGCTAAAATTGCTTACAGCACCTTTAACCCAAACATTTTATTTCCATCATCATTTCTTTAACTCTCTTTAAAAAATATATATATTTTATTTATAATTTAACCCTTTAATTTTGAATTATTCATTTTTAAAAATATTTTAATTTTTTAAAGAGAGTTAAAGTATGTTATTCCTGTGACACTGGTGCCGCCAAATGATAAACCATGCTTTCAAAACAGCTTTCCGAATTCGCCCTTCACCTGCAGTTGTTCAAACAGTCAGATAGTCCCGCCCCCAACTTAAGCCATTGGTTGAGAAGCCCTGTTGGGGCGGGTCTAAATGGTCATTTAAAACAAACACAGGAACTCTGCCACACTGACACTGTTTACAGTTTGAGAAAAATAATCAATAAATGGCTTACTTATAGTTGATAATTAAAGGTGCTGTAAGTGATTTGTTCATGGAAAAGTACGTAAAAAATGTTCCTACTCCCTTAAAGATATTGAAAATATGTGTCCTGAGATATCTCACCGGTCTCAAAATAGCTTTAGACTTTGTTAACAGCAAACAAAAATGTGTGCCATGAACCGCGGACATTGATGCTTTCCACCTGTCAATCATTTTGCTCGTTCTCATAGTGTTGTCTATGAAGCGCATCATTGAGGCTATGATTCATAATGTTTGTCAGTTGAGGGCGCTATTGTGCCACTGTTGAATTTGACAGCCACAGGAACAAGCAATGCTGCTCTTTTTCTCAGTTTTGGTCTCAAAATAATGTGGAGGGCGGGGCTTCAGAATGGGGGTGTGGATAATTCAACAGCTCAGTCACGTGAAAGCTTCAGAATGCTAAAATTGCTTACAGCACCTTTAACCCAAACATTTTATTTCTATCATTTCTTTAACACTCTTTAAAAAATATATATATTTTATTTATTTTTTAACTCTCTATAATGCTTTGCAACATATTTATTAAAGGGATAGTACACAATTTTTTTTAATTCTGCCCTCATTTACTCACACTCACGTTGTTCCAAACACTGCTTAATTTTATTTCATCCGTGGAACACAAAAGACATTTTAAAGAAGTGCTCTTTTACATACAATGAAAGTACTCATGACCAGTGTGGCTGTCAAGCTCCAAAAAGTACCATAAAAGTAGTTTTATTCTGCCGTGGCACAATCACAGGACACATGAGGACCAATGACATTTAATATCAAACCTGGCATGACATCTTCAAGCACCTGATTTGATTGTGTGCAAGCGCGAATGTGATTGAGAGCTATGACAAAGCAGAACATTTTATTTGAATCGATTTGTTTCACACAAAGCTATCGTATGGATTCAGAATACTTGGAATATGTTGCACAAGTTGTATGGACTACTTTTATGATACTTTTCTAGTACTTTTTGGAGCTTGACAGCGCCTGGTTACTGTATTTCATTTTATGGAAAAGAGCAGCATTAACATTCTGCCATATTTTAAGTTCCACAGAATCTATTCCTTTAACTCTAACACATTTACTGTTGTAAACTCAAATTTTGACAGAAAATGGGGATTTTCAAAATACAGCATACTTTGAAAAACGAATGACGTTAGGAAACAAAAAAAAACTTAAATGAATAAGTGTGTACGTGGCCTTAGAATGACCAATAGAGGGATTGTGATGTCACTGCGTACCAATTTTAGAAGGAAAAAGGGTCTCGTCGTCCAACTGGTCCTGAACCCACGTCATTAGATAATCGATGTACTTGGGAGCAGAACACTTTATTGGCTTTTTAATGTTGGTCCCATCTGCCCAATGATACTCATATCTAAACAGAATGATACGAGTGAGATACAGACAAATAAGAGACAAAAATATTCCTTCACAGTTCAAACACACTCACTTCGGTCCGGCTGACATGACGGGACAGCTGTCCTCCGAGCAGAAATCTGTGATGGTGCCATACAGCATGTTTATTTGATTAAAGAAATCCACCGCTGCAGAGATAACCACAAATTATTGTTTTTATTTAGTTACAGGTTCAATAGTAGTTACGCTCCAACAACACTTACATTTCCGGTTGACAAAGACAATCATTTTGACTTGTTCCTCCATTTGCAAAAACAAAACATGACTATGTAAACAATGATGTAAACACAGATTCTGGTAATCGAGAATCCATCAATAAAAGTCGTATTGAACCTGGAACATTTCTCCATTCATGTTGCATAAATAACATTGTTTTATTATAATACAGAGTGGGGTATATTTGTGTATATTGGGGGAGGTGTGTATTTGCAGTAATCGCTGTGGATTGAGGGTCCGTCGGGACTAAATGTGCAAAAGAAAGGATGGGTGACATCAATAGGTCAAGGGTCAAAGTTGTTAAGAAGGAAATTAAAAAAAGCACACAAAAGACAAGATAAGAGAACATCTATAATAACAAAAGCTATGGTCTAGAAATACAGACACTAAAGAGAGAAAAAAATAAATATACAGGACATATTTGTGCCATGCCAAAATTGTGCGCATTTATGAAGTCGGATAAAGACACATGAATATAATGTCGCTCGCTATTCTTACTGTTGACGGCCACCCATTCATTCAGATCTTCTCCGTCTGGAAGCATGACGGCCATACGCAGGTTCCCGCTGCCAAGCGTGGCTTCAGCATGTTTGAGGAGCTCATACTGGTGAGATCCTTCTGGAATATTCTTCTTCGGTTTAAACGTCTTAGATGAACGATTCCCACTGGAGGAGATGGAAAAGAGCAAACCAGACGAGGCAATTTATGATGGTCTATGGGCAGTTAGCTGGTATTAAATACTAGCAATAAACCAGCATACATATTTGAGATTTGTGTGCGTGTGTATATATATATATATACACACACACACACACACACACACACACACACACACACACACACACACACCTAATATTGTGTAGGTTCCCCATGTGCCTCCAAAACAGCGCTAACCCGCTTTTTAGAATGGGCAGTGGTGGCTCAGTGGTTGAGGCTCAGGGTTATTGACCAGAAGGTCAGGGGTTCAAGCCCCAGCAAGCCCCAGCACCACCAAGATGCCACTGTTGGGCCCTTGAGCAAGGCACTTAACTCCAGGTTGTTCCAGGGGGATTGTCCCTGTAATAACTGCACTGTAAGTCGCTTTGGATAAAAGCGTCTGCCAAATGCATAAATGTAAATGTAGAATAGCTTTCAGAGATGATATTATTCTCACCACAATTGTACAGAGTGGTTATCTGAGTTACCGTAGACTTTATCAGTTCAAACCAGTCTGGCCAGTCTCTGTTGAGCTCTCTCATCAACAAGGCGTTTCCATCTGCAGAACTGTCACTCACAGGATGTTTTTTGTTTTTGGCACCATTCTGAGTAAATTCTAGAGACTGTTGTGTGTGAAAATCCCAGAAATACTCAAACCACCCCATCTGGCACCAAAAGTGAAAGATCAATCTTGGGATTTTAAGAATCAATTTTGGGATTGTTCATATGAAGATTGTGATTAATCAGAATTTCGTCATTTATACCTAGCCCTACCGCTTGACTTAACATTTAACAAGATCTACAAAAAGTCTAAAAAAAAGGTTTTTTTTAATCTAACAGTGTATAATCTGATGGGAGTGGTGGTGGTGGTGGTGTAGTGGTCTAAACCACATAACTGGCAAACTGGTAATCAGAAGGTCGCTGGTTCGATCCCCACAGCCATCACCATTGTGTCCTTGAGCAAGGCACTTAACTCCAGGTTGCTCCGGGGGGATTGTCCCTGTAATAAGTGCACTGTAAGACGCTTTGGATAAAAGCGTCTGCCACATGCATAAATGTAAATGTAAATGTAAATAATCTTAACTATTCTCGTTTTCAATGTACAACGTACATCTCAATTGCTAAAATAAAACTGTATCAGCCTATTTCACATATATAAATGGCAATTTATCAGCCATTGGCCACGCCACTCTCTAGCAGTGTTGGGCAAGTTACTTAAAAATAGTAATCCACTACAAATTACTATTGTTTCCTATAAAATTGTAATCAGATTACCTTCTGAAATACTTCATGTGCAGAAAGGTGGGCAGGGCCGGTTTGTGATGCTGCACACCCGGGCCCCTAATCAGGCTAATCATGCCCTCAAGAGGGATAAAAGGCGACCGGAGGCGGCAGTTTGGCAGGGAGAGAGAGTGTTACGGGCAGCTGCCCTGCATGCGTTCATGTTTGTGTCTTTTTGTTTTATTAAAAGATTATTTATATTGTCAAGCCGGTTCTCGCCTCCTCCTTTCCATTGAACTTTGTTACACTTAATGTTTGTTACATTCTAAAACATTTTCCCAGTCAACAAATTCAAAATATTGTCTATATTTCTCCTCACAATGACTTGTTACAGGTCATAATTAATGTATTCTACATAAATAAAATATTTGTGTGTGGTGTATTTATAAAATATAGATTCTTTATTATTTGAACTTTAATTAAGGATGCATTAAAGATATAATGGCTGGCAGGACGGCAGCTGCAACTCCACTTTCAACAAGAGTGCTTCTGTATTGACTTATTTTGTATAATTCTCTCATACTTTGCGATCTACAATACATCACCTGAAGCTGTTTGGAAAGTTTGGAGTGCATCTGGACCATCGCTAGTTTCATATGATCCCATGTTATGTTAAATGAGATCAAACGGCATGGTTTTGTGTAACTGGATATAGGTTTTTGCAACGTTTAGCCAGGATTGGATGTTTTTTTTATTCATCCGAAAAGGCTTGCGTCTTGCCACCCTGCTCCATAGCCCAGCCAGATGTCGAATACGGGAGATAGTTGTCACACGTAGGGAAGCAACCATTACTTGCCAGAAAGAGCTGCAGCTCCTTTAATGTTGCTGTAGGCCTCTTGACAGCCTCCCTGACCAGTTTTCTCTTAGTCTTCCCATTAAATTTGGAGGGATGTCGTGCCATACTTTCTCCATTTGTTGATGACTGTCTTCATTGTGTTCCATGGTATATCTAATGTGTAGCCTATTGATGAAACAAATTAGATCCCATCGATGCTTTGTAAGCTCTTTGTGGCCCATGGCTCTTGTAGTAGCATGCAACCAAGATGATGTCAGAAAAATCCTACAAGAACAGCTGAGATTTATTTGGAGTTAATCAGGGTCACTTCAAGTGAAGACAGGTGTGTACTATTTCACATGAGCTTGATGATTGGTTGATTCTGAACACAGCCACATAAACAAAACATGTTAGGCCAGCAGAGAAGGCTTTGCTGCTCTGAGAATTCACCACTGCCCAACTGGTGTCCATCACTCGAAAATCTGACAGTCCATGCATGCTCATGACACTACTGTATAAGTATGAGTCAGGCAGGAGTCTGTGGGCAGACAACAGAACAGCAAACCCTCTCAGGCTGCATTAGTAAAATGCACGACGTGTAGTCTGTATTGTTGATCGAGTGCAGGCAAATTTACCCACTCACTCCATTGATTTAATGAAGACCATAGCTTGTTGTGGGCATGTAAAAGTCTCCTGCCCATCCTTGCCATCAATTCTCAGCTTAGCTGGATAGAGCAGTGTGAAGTTTACTTTCTGTTGGTGCAGCATTTTTTTACACTCTTTGAATCCGTCCCGCGTCGCTTGAGTCGATCTAGCAAAGTCCGGAAATAATACGATGTTCTGGTTCTCCCAGCACAACTTGCTCGTTGAACAATTCTCTGTCAGCCAACCACAAGAATCTTGCCAGGATAGATCTGGGTCTGTCAACCACCTTTGTGCGCTCTATCTTCTCGAGCCGGCACCCCGCTCATAATAAGCCCATCCAAAAACTTCACCATATCTTCTTGACCTTCCTTTCCCTCTGGGATTCCAACGAAACGAACATTATTATGTCTGCTCTGATTTTCCATATCTTCTAGTTCTTCCCAAACCCACTCCACATCAGCCTTGGAAGCAGGCGGGTTAGCCTGTACCTCTCTTTCGGCTGACTCAAGACTCTCGACCCGTTATTCAACATCATCCATTCTTGGGATCAGGGTGGAAAGTTTCACTTCCATAGATGTGATCGCTCAACGTATTTCTGCGAGGCCCTCCGTGTCAGTCGAGATTTTCGTCAGCGCTCTATTAATGTACGAGATATCCCAACCTATGTCACAAAGTTCACTGCTGTCACTATCGACTGGACCTCTGTCATCTCGATCCTGTGAGGCGTCCGACGCATGCCAACGATTTTGAATTTGTTGACATCTTGCCCTCCCAGCACAGTTTAACAAACAAAACTATTACAGTTCTCACTGGTTAAAATTGCTTAAAAGGATAATTGTAGCAAAGTCTAAGCAGAGCACATCTTTAAGCGACCAACCCTCGCATAGCGTCACGTGACTCCCACGGCCGATGGGTTTAACTTCTCCTAAATCACATGCTTCTGGTGAGCCATCATGAGTGTTATTTTCCAAATGAAATCACAAGATATTCTCAGCTGTTCTGTGGTAAACACTTTTCCCATGATAAACTCCCCAACCTCTTCATTCCAGACAACCTCATCAGTACACTCAGTATATATACCGTATCAGAATAAACAATCCTTTTAAGATTTCAGAACCAGATTGAGAATCATTCTGTACTTCAGAGTTTCCTAACTCTCTTCCTCTTTACTAAAGATATAAACATGTACTTTCTAGAAATGACAAGAAAAGCTAAAACAGCCACCCTTCCCTTGCAAACTGATACAGTAGGATCATAATGTTGGGAGATTGTTAAAATGAATTATATATATATTTTTTAAATTTAAACTCTGTCATTATTTTCTGAACTTCGTGTCGTTCCAAACTTATGTTTGACATTTCTTCCGTCAGAACAGAAGAGTAATTATTTTAAGGATATCCTGACTCCTCTTTTTCATATAATGAAAGTGTAACGTAATGAATAGTGACAATAGTTCACACACACACACACACACACAACTATCAGATGACTTCAGAAGACTTGGAATATAGCGTCGTCAGGGGCGGATCTACCGGGGTGGCATAGGGTGGCAAATGCCACCCTAAAAGAATACCTTGACACCCCTGCTGCCACCCCAGTTGGCAGCAAAGAATTAAAAGTTATGGCCAATTTGACAATTTACCAGCGCGAATCTCCAATGTGCGACTGCACTGAATGCAGCACGAGATGGCGCCAGAGCGGCAAGAGACTGATCAGTTTGGAAAAATGTGTGTTCTGAGTAAACAATTAAAGCGATGTCCAGTACCTCGTTTGAGTGCCGTGACCTATTTATTTCCACAGTGTATTTATGCTCACTTTAGTACAGCTCAGTCCATAGATCTTCATGTGTAAGTTTTTCTTTATAGCTTCTTCTTGTACAAATGCTGCGTGCGTTTGCTTCCCCTCTCACACATCTGCCTGTCATCACCTGTGTCTTACCTTAATGCCTTTCCGGTAATAATGCACTTACTTCAATCATACTTCTATCTCCTATTAAGTGAGATCACATTGTATGGTCACTTATTCCTAATATGAACTGTTTCACATGAAACCTCAAATGCAAGACATTGATTGCATGAGATTAAGTTTGTCTGTATGAGTTTGTAAATGGCAGCCTGTGCCCTTTTTTAGT